>NC_042971.1:26435448-26727948 GCF_901001165.1 Salmo trutta
ATGGGGGTGGCAGCATCATGTTGTGGGGGTGCTTTGCTGCAGGAGGGACTAGTGCACTTCACAGAATAGATGACATCATGGAGGTAGGAAAAGTATGTGGATATATTGATGCAACATCTCAAGACATCAGTCAGGAAGTTAAAGCTTGGTCGCAAATGGGTCTTCTAAATGGACAATGACCCCAAGCATACTTCCAAAGTTGTGGCAAAATGGCTTAAGGACAACAAAGTCAAGGTATTGCAGTGGCCATCACAAAGCCCTGACCTCAATCCCATAGAAAATGTGTGGGCAGAACTGAAAATGTGTGTGCGAGTAAGGAGGCCTACAAACCTGACTCAGTTACACCAGCTCTGTAAGGAGGAATGGGCCAAAATTCACCCCAACTTATTGTGGGAAGCTTGTGGAAGGCTACCTGAAATGTTTGACCCAAGTTAAACAATTTAAAGGCAATGCTACCAAATACTAATTGAGTGTATGTAAACTTCTGACCCACTGGTAATGTGATGAAATAAATAAAAGCTGAAATAAATCATTCTCTCTACTATTATTCTGACATTTCACATTCTTAAAATTAAGTGGTGATCCTAACTGACCTAAAACAGGTAATTTTTACTAGTATCAAATGTCAGGAATTGTGAAAAACTGAGTAACTTCTTATGGCATTCTTCTTAACTTCTTATGGCTAACATCCGGTGAAATTGCAGAGCGCGAAATTCAAACTGCAGAATTATAAATATTTAACTTTCATAAAATCACAAGTGTACTTGATCAAAATAAAACTTAACTTCTTGTTAATCCAGCCGCTGTGTCAGATTTCAAAAAGGCCTTACGGCGAAAGCACACCATGTGATTATCTGAGGACAGCGACCCGCATACAAAACCATGAAAAAACAACATTTCAACCAGGCAGGTGAGACACGAAAGTCAGAAATAGCGATGTAATAAATGCCTTACCTTTTGATCTTTTTCTGTTGGCACTCCAAAAGGTCCCAGTTACATCACAAACACTACAGCCAAATTGGGAGCCACCTAGAAAAACTACAATTTTAATTTATCCAAAAACCAGTCTGAAACTCTTTCTAAAGACTGTTGACATCTAGTGGAAGCCCTAGGAACTGCAATATGGGATGATTTCGCCTTATAATAAAAGTGACAGCCATTGAAAACAGTGGTAGGCTGAAAAAATGTTTTTGGGGGATGGTTTGTCCTTGGGGTTTCGCCTGCCATATCAGTTCTGTTATACTCACAGACATAGAAGCTTTAGAGTGTTTTCTATCCAAATCTACCAATTGTATGCATATCCTAGATTCTGGGCCTGAGTAACAGGCAATTTACTTTGGGCACGCTTTTCATCCGGATGTGAAAATACTGCCCCCTACCCAAGAGAGGTTAAATGAATTTGGCTAAGGTGTATGTAAACTTCCGACTTCAACTGTATATGGCAGCAGCCTCTAAGGTGCAGGGTTGAGTAGCCGGGGCGTAGCTGGCTAGGGATGGCTATTTAACAGTCTGATGGCCTTGAGCTAGAAGCTGTTTTCAGTCTCTTGGCCCCAAATTTGATGCACCTGTACTGACCTCACCTTTTTGATGATAGCGGGGTGAACAGGCAGTGGCTCGGCATTGTGCCCCCGGTGATGCGTTGTGCAGACCATACCACCATCAGGAGAGCCCTGCGGTTGTGGGTGGTGCAGCTGCCGTACCAGGCGGTGATACAGCCCGACAGAATGCGCTGAATTGTGCATCTGTAAAAGTTTCTTAGGGGCCAAGCCCCACACTGTCTGTGTGGGTGGACCAATTCAGATTGTCAGTGATGTGTACGCCGAGGACCTTGAAGCTTTCCACCTTCTCCACTGTGGTCCCGTCGATGTGTGATATGGGCGTGCTCCCTCTGCTGTTTCCTGAAGTCCACGATCATCTACTTCGTTTTGCTGACTTTGAGGGAGAGATTATTTTCCCTGCCAGTGCTTTCACCTCCTCCCTGTAGGCTGTCTCATTATTGTTGGTAATCAGGCCTACTGCTGTTGTGTTGTCTGCAAACTTGATGGAGTTGGAGGCATGCGTGGCCACACAGTCATGGGTGAACAGGGAGTACAGGAGAGGGCTGAGCACACACCCTGGTGGGGCCCCTGTGTTGAGGATCAGCGAAGTGATGTTGTTTCTTACCTTCACTACCTGGGGGGCGGCCTGTCAGGAAGTCCAGGACCCAGTTGCACAGGGCGGGGTTCTAGACCCAGGGCCCCGAGCTCATTGATGAGCTTGGTGAGTACTATGGTGTTGAAGGCTGAGCTATAGTCAATGAACAGCATTCTGACATAGGTATTCCCCTTGTTCATATTGGATAGGGCAGTGTGCAGTGCGATGGTGACTAGTTGTATGTTGTTCTATTGGGGCGGTAAGCAAATTGAAGTGGTCTAGAGTGTCAGTTAAGGTAGAGGTGATATGATCCTTAACTAGCCTCTCAAAGCACTTCATTATGACAGAAGTGAGTGCTAAGGGGCGATAGTCATTCAGTTCAGTTACCTTTGCTTTCTTGGGTACAGGAACCATGGTGGACATCTTGAAGCAAGTGGGGACAGCAGACTTGGATAGGGAGGGATTGAATGTCTGTTTCCAGCCAGCTGGTCTCCACATGCTCTAAGGACACGGCTAGGGATGCCCTCTGGTCCGGCAGCCTTGCGAGGGTTAACACGCTTAAATGTCTTACTCAGTGCCGCGTCGGTGGCACTGTGTTATCCTCAAGCGGGAAAAGGTGTTCAGCTTGTCTGGTAGCAAGACGGTGTTCGCGAAGTGGCTGGTTTTCCCTTTGTAATCTGTGATTGTCTGTAGACACTGCCACATACGTCTTCTGTCTGAGCCGTTGAATTGCAACTTCACTTTCTCTGTACTGATGTTTTGCATGTTTTATTGCATTATGGAGGGAATAACTACAGTGTTTGTATTCAAGAGCTGGCCGCCTGGCCAAACTGAGCAATCGGGAGAGAAGGGCCTTGTTCAGGGAGGTGACCAAGAACCTGATGGTCACTCTGACAGAGCTCCAGAGTTCCTCTGTTGAGGTTGGAGAACCTTCCAGAAGGACAACCATCTCTGCAGCACTCCACCAACCAGGCCTTTATGGTGGTGGCCAGACGGAAGCCACTCCTCAGTAAAAGGCACATGACAACCTACTTGGAGTTTGCCAAAAGGCACCTAGAGGACTCTCAGACCATGAGAAACAAGATGCTCTGGTCTGATGAAACCAAGATTGAGCTCTTTGGCCTGAATGTCAAGTGTCACATCTTGAGGAAACCAGTCATCGCTCATCACCTGGCCAATGCCATTTCTACGGTGAAGCATGGTGTATGCCGCATCATGCTGTGCAGATGTTTTTCAGCGGCAGGGACTGGGAGACTAGTCAGGATCGAGGCAATGGTGAACGGCGCAAAGTACAAAGAGATCCTTGATGAAAACTTGCTCCAGAGTGCTCGGGACCTCAGACAATTTAATACATTTTAGAATAAGGCTGTAGAGTAATAAAATGTAGAAAAAGTGAAGGGGTCTGAATAGTTTCCAAATGCACTGTAACACCTAGATCATTATATTGATATCTTTACTTGAATGTCATGTTACCGTATTACTATGATATGTGTCCAATGAAAATTCCACTACTGCAAAATTTCACAACATGATAATTATTGATTTATTTATCAAGCTCTTGAATAACCACTTAAACTCGCATCTCATGTCTCTGTTTGCACAATTTCAATACTAATCCAATGCAAACACGTATTTCTGATCTATAGCTAGCCAAAACAAACATAAGCCACCTCAGTGCCCAAAAACAAACACAGCCATTCAACACATGAGTGTAGCATAAAGCCCTATTACATTCAAAGTACAGCCACAACATTCCGATAGGTGTAATAGAAATTCTGCCATGTTTGTACTGACACTCTCTAACACGGGTAATGCTCTTAGATGGATCGTGAAATGTTTTTGTTTTTCTTTGTTCTTTTTGTCATGTCCCAGCCCATCTTCCGAAAACATCTGAAACCTTACCTCTTCAAAGAATATCTTAAATAATACATTAGTCTTACCCCCCTTGTCTTTTCTTACTAACACTGGCTTTGCTGATAACTTATTTATTGAGGACAAGTGTACTGACTATGACTGTGATATTTGGTTGTCTCACCTAGTGCATTCATATTACAATAACTAACTGTAAGGCTCTCTGGATAAAAGCGTCTGCTAAATTACTAAAATGTAAATGTAATGTTTTGGAATGACCAAACTGCCAAGCCCTTTCCGTGGCATCATGTCCTAATCCTATCCTATATCCTGAAATGGTATCCTAAAGCTTCATTAGCTCTGGCCCAAAGTAGGGAATAAGGTACCATTTGGGACAGAGCCCCATGTACTCTCTCGATCAGCCAAAGGCACGTTTAGCCTAAATCAAATCAGCCTTGAAAAATCCCTTTCAATCCAAGGGGTGAATCACCCAATGACTGTGTCAGAACCATCTCAGTTGCTTTTGGGTGGTTGGCTGGGTAGGAGCTGAACCATGCAAGGCCTGCTGGGAACGATATCAAGGCAGAGGGAACAGGGAAGTGATGACATGGCAAAAAAAAGACACACCCCACAAAATCCGCAGTGAGGAATAGCATCATCATCATAACTATGCAGTCTCAGATTTTGTTAGGGGTTAAGGCCCAATGCTATCTGGCACACAGAAGTTAAAGCCAATGGCTCCCAGCATATTGTCAATATGAAAAGAATGCATCATGCTGTCTGTCATATTGTCACACATGGTGTCCTGAATGCACACACAGAAAGCACACTGCGGAAATGACTCATGTTTGCTTGCCAAACCCTTTTGCTTTTAGGTGATCTCCTCTCTTTGGGCTGCCATGTTGTTCACAAACCTGACCATTTGCATGTCTTTTTTTGTTGTTGCATGGCTTCACTCTGCTCCACAAATGTTTTAATCTTGTTGTTTATTTCACTGTCATCCCCTCTGCCCCCCACCCCACCTCAGCATCCCCCTGCTCAGGTCTGCGGCCTGCCTCCTGGAGTCTCTTCCCACCCTGTGCGTGCTGGTATACACCCCCCTCTCCCCCTCACTCGCACAGGCCCCGTTCAAGGCATCCTTCCTTCTTTCCTTCCTTGATGTAGTCAATGATTTAAAAAAATGACGGGACAGGTAAAAGCCATGTGATGGAGCCATTGTATTCCTCTCTCCAATTATGTCTAATCGGTGATTAGAGAAAGGGAGGAAGGATGCACTTTTAAATCATTTGAAAACGGCCACACACTTTTCTTACCTACATTGTTTCCTCCTTTCACACCTGGTTGTCAAATTTAATTTGTTTAATTTGTTCATTACAACACTTAATGCTGCCATTTCTTTCAATGACACTTCTACAAAGTTTAAGTATTCACTGTCCAATTATGTATTATGAAAGTGTCAGATGCCAAGCTATCTGACTGAGTGACAGTCTCGAAACAGAAGAAAAGCTGTTGTTCCTGCCATGTTCCTCCTCTAAACAGAACCATTCTCTCCCTCTCCGTTCCCCCCGCTCCTACCCTCCTCTCCTTCCCGTCCATCCGTCTGTGCACCTGCATGCAGATTTGGAGATGGAGAGTGTAAAGCAGGACAGTGCATGGGTGGCCGACCCATTAAACCCCTACAGCCTGAGCTCAGGTAGACCCGTGTATCCATCCATACATGTGCCATAACCACCCCAGAGCTAACCCCCCTACTAACGCACACGACACGCCACTGGGGCACTCTGTCTGTTCACGAAGTCTTTACAATACCAATGCACTAGGACCAGAGTCCTTGGTTAATTATTAGTTAGTTACTCATCATTCTTAGTGCACTCTATGATGTAAAAAAGATACTTCAGGAGCCTTCTCTTGGTGCGTGGGGACTCACTTGAACTGCTAAATCCACTCACTCTCTAACCTGAACACTGTTGTCAGAGTGAAACGTATCCACCTTTATCAGATTCACATGCACTAGACTTGATTAGCTGATTACTAGATTTTTTTTCTCCAATGAATGTGTGCTTTGTTATTTACCCTTTTCGTTTCAGGTTTGTCAGGATTTCTTTTTGAACTGTTCTCTGTATATTCAAATGAATGGACTGAAAAGATGATCGTGCTGCTTTTTTCTTCAGACCTCTTGAATTGTCCCCCTATCTGTTTCCCAGTCAGCTGGAGTTGTCTACTCTGTTTGGTTTCACTTGAAAACTTTCGGCTGTGGCTGGGGTCTAGACTGTTTTGATTTATTCAAGTCCCCCCTTTAAAGCGGTAAAATTATCCTTTGGAGCATTAAGCATTGTCCTACAACAGCAAGAAGCACAGTCTTCTCTATGGTGACTGAAATTACTACATTCCTAACAGGGGAACCCTGGTGTGTTCAAATGTACACTGACCAGCTCCCCTACATGGATACTGGCCTCTGTCCTTTTAGCCAGCTAACTGGGATTGAGATTTCTACCTCTGAAATTTCAGAGTGAGCCGATTGAAAGAAGTCCTTTGCAGTTGGCTGCACCTCTGTATGGAGATGTCTTTGAAATTGTCGATTTTAACTTGAGTGTAAAAGGACATCTGCAAACTGTCTCACTTGGATGAAGGGTTATGGTGTAACTGAACTTTTGTTACTTTCTTTAAGTCTGATCCACTCATTCAAACACTGAAGTCTGAGCTACAGTGTGATCAGCTCTGCTCCTTTCTCCAGCCTGACTGCTCCAGTAGGGCAGGCGTTTCTCCAGATGTTCTGAACCCGCTACTCTTTCCATCCCCTACTTCCTCCGTGGGCTGGAGATGGCTTCCTGTCTGGAGACCAGTATAGTGACTTGGACAGCTGTGAAGAGCGCAAACAAGCCAAGACAGCTGGATGTGTCTATGAGAAAAACAAAGTGAGAGATAGAAGGAAGGAGAGAGAGAATGTGTGAAGGAGACAGTAAGATTTGTCCTGCTTCTCCCCATGGGACTTTGGTCGACACACGTCCTGGGCCGTGAATCTATGTTAGGCACAGCGACCTAGTGTAGTTTGGGCCTGTGAGGAATGATGTGGGGGAGATTGTATAGGAAACTTAAGCCCTCATTCTCTTTGATGCGGGACCAAGGTGCTCTTGCACCTACAATGACCCCTGAGGGTCGTGTTTTTGGTGTGCACACAACTTGTGCATAGCTACTTTTAGGAGTGGTTGTTTGAGAGTAACTGAAAGTAATCAAGGCGTTTCCCATGTCAGTTCATTTGAGAACGTCAAACCATATTGCACAGTTAATTCTGTGTGCGAGTAGAGAGATTGAGAAAATATTACCGGAGTCTAAAAGGGAAGCTTAGTCTTCACCATGCATGCATTGAATGCACATACAGTGTGTACAGTTCCACAAAACGATGTGTGGTATGGTCTCCCACTATATTTATTGCTTCTGTAGCATTGGTTCCCTGTAATATTGACAGATTTGTTGGTGCAGGAATAGCAATCTTTTTCAGAGGTGGGGTTTGCTCTTGCATCAGAATCTGCCACTTCATAGTACATAGAGGATGTCCTTGTTGTTTGGCCTCAAGACAACTCCAACCATAATTTATTAGTTACATTTTTTACTTTGAATTTCAATTGCTCCTTGATCACATGATATAGACACTTCAAACCAACTTTGGATTGTTCACAAGGTAAGGACACACATTGCACACTCTCCCCAAAAGCACCTTCTTAATTTTAAATAAATATTGTATAAATATAAAAACTCTTCAACCACGTGACTTAACAACCTCATATCAACTGTCCATGTTGTACAACCTTTGCTTTTCTCATAAAATGATTCTTAAATGTTATATACTGAACAAAAATATGAACGCAACGTGTAAAGTGTTGGTCCCATGTTTCATGAGCTGAAATGAAAGATCCCAGAAATTGTCCATACGCACTGAAAGCGTATTTCTCTCAAGTTATGGGAACAAATTTGTTTACATCTCTGTCAATGAGCATTTCTCCTTTGCCAAGATAATCCATCCACCTAACAGGTGTGGCATATCAAGAAGCTGATTAAACTGCATGGTCATTACACAGGTGCACCTTGTGCTGGGGTTTTGAAGGAGAGTGCAATTGGCATGCTGACTGCAGGAATGTCCACCAGAGCTGTTGCCAGATAATTGAATGTTCATTTCTCTACCATTAGCTGCCTCCATTGTCGTTTTAGAGAATTTGGCAGTAGGTCCAACCGGCCTCACAACCGCAGACCACGTGTATGGTATCATGAGGGCGAGCGGTTTGCTGGTTTCAGTGTTGTAAAATAGAGTGGTGGTGGGGTTATGGTATGGGCAGGCATAAGCTACGGACAACGAACACAATTGCATTTTATGAAATGGCAATTTGAATGCACAAAAATACCATCAAATCATTTTTATTTGTCACATACACGTGTTTAGCAGATGTTATTGCGGATGTAGCGAAATGCTTGTTTCTAGCTCCAACAGTGCAGTAATATCTAACAAGTAATATCTAACAATTTCACAACAATACACACAAATCTAATGTAAAGGACCTAAGGCCAATTGTGAGGCCCATTTTTTAAGGTATCTGTGACCAACAGTATTCGCAGTCGTGAAATCCAAAGATTAGGGCCTAATGAATTTATTTCAGTTGATTGATTTCCTCATATGAACAAATGTCTGGCGAATATCGAATCTCAAACCAACTTTACCACAGTGAGAAACTTGATTTGGACACTTTTGTTCCAAGACAGTATATTATTTCCTAAGAAATATGCCACTCTGAGGCACAAGATGGAATCGGTTTTTCTATTACATGTTTTAATTTACATGTACTTGTATGTGGTTCGGGTTGTTGTGGGTTCGTGTTGAAGCTTGATATGGTTGTTATCATCATCGAAGTTAGATATATTTACACAGCGAATGGGAAATTATTTAGTCATTCTTATTATACTGCAGACACCACGACATTGATCTATTTTCACCGTCATTAAACTATACAATGATTGCGAGTGACATTTTCATATTCCTGCCTGCTCCCATAAAGAGAGGAATGAATGACCCAATTTGAAACAGAATTGCGGTCGTATTCTACATAGATTAGCACAGCATTTCCATGCGTTGTCTTGTGAATGTAGTTTTGTTGTAAACTGACACTGGAAGGGGCTGGTCATTAACAGAATGGAAAAAGGCTTGAAGAAACTTCATTTGTGGGGCGATTGACTAGCTGAGGAGCACACTTATCCGAATTCTCTTTCGACTGCTATTCACTGTCCATTGGTACTGTACCATACGTTTTGTGATTTAAGTTTAGTCGGCGGTGTCTTTTGAAGTAATTAGTCATAAACCAAATGATAAGGAGTTACAGCTTCTCTAAGGAAATGTCTACTATTGACCTTGGATTCCCTATTTAAAGTCCCATCATAAAGTGAGAATCCCACTGCGTTTCGCAGGTAAGAATGTATTATGGTATGGGATTTATTTTGTTGTAGCTTAGTAAAGTGTGCACTCCAGTAGAATGGGGTTTAAAGCTGTCTTTCCTTGCACATTAATTATTTGGCACCTTTTCACCACTCATTGATTGACAACCTGAAATTACGTTGTCAATCAATGAGCTCGAGCCGTTTTGTTGATCTTCTCTGAAATTCTTTCAGATGCTTTTGATTATTTTCGATCATTAGAGATAACTTCGCGTGAATCTATTGTTACAATGTAACAGTCATGGGGCAGTCCTGTCATGAAAGGGACATTTCGTGATTTTGCCAATTGAAGCCCTTATCGACTTCCCCAGAGTCAGATGAACAGTTTCCACTAGTTACCACAGCCACAAAGTCCGAAATTGCTTTATCGTAAAAATGTATGTAAAACAAATGCCTCTTAAAGGTTAAGCATGTGATTAGGGCTAATGTTAAAATCACATAAAGACGAGGAATTATATAGAGAGGTGGGGTTTATGACTTTGTGTTTGTGGTAACTAGTGACGACCAGTTTGGTGGACGTGGCTAACTATCATTAGCGCAATTGCTAAAATACATTACACAGCTCTTGAAACTCAAATCAACCCAAACATTCCTTTGACAATTACCCTAAAAGGATTATTTGCCTCCTACTGAGTTTAATGAGGTACCAGCCATTGCCCAACTATGTATCAGGTTAGGTTGATACTGCTTTCCCTGCTCGTTACCTTAAATGACTGAGCTAATTGTGATAGTTGTTCAAATTCAACAGCAGTTACTGTGCCTTGCAGAAGTATTAATCCCCCTTGGCGGTTTTCCAATTTAGTTGCATTACAACCTGTGATTTAAATTGCTTTTATTTGCATTTCATGTAATGGACATACACAAAATAGTCCAAATTGGTAAAGTATAATAATTAAAAACGGAAAAGTGGTGCGTGCATATGTATTCACCCCCTTTGCTATGAAGCCCCTAAATAACATCTGTTGCAACCAATTACCTTCAGAAGTCAGATAATTAGATTGCACACAGGTGGACTTTATTTAAGTGTCACATGATCTCAGTATATATATACACCTGTTCTGAAAGGCCCCAGAGTCTGCAACACTACTAAGCAAGGGGCACCACCAAGCATGAAGACCAAGGAGCTCTCCAAACAGGCCAGGGACAAAGTTGTGGAGAAGTACAGATCAGGGTTGGTTTATAAAAAAAGATTAGAAACGTTGAACATCCCACAGAGCACCATTAAATCCAGTATTAAAAAATGTAAAGAATATGGCACCACAACAAACCTGCCAAGAGAGTGCCGCCCACCAAATCTCATGAACCAGCAAAGAGGGCATTAATCAGAGAGGCAACAAAGAGACCAAAGATAACCTTGAAGGAGCTGCAAAGCTCCACAGCGGAGATTGGAGTATCTGTCCATAGAACCACTTTAAGCTGTACGTTACATACCACAGAGCTGGGCTTTACGGAAGAGTGGCCAGAAAAAAAACCTTTGCTTAAAGAAAACAATAAGCAAACACGTTTGGTGTTCGCGAAAAGGCATGTGGGAGACTCCCCAAACATATGGAAGAAGGTACTCTGGTCAGGTGAGACTAAAATGTAGCTTTTTGGCCATCAAGGAAAACGCTATGTCTGGCACAAAGCCAACACCTCTCATCACCCCGAGAACAACATCCCCACAGTGAAGCGTGGTGGCAGCAGCATGCTGTGGGGATGTTTTTCATTGGCAGGGACTGGGAAACTGGTCACAATTGAAGGAATGATGGATGGTGCTTAATACAGGGAAATTCTTGAGAGAAACCTGTTTCAGTCTTCCAGAGATTTGAGACTGGGATGGAGGTTCACCTTCCAACAGGACAATGACCCTAAGCATACTGCTAAAGCAACACTCGGGTGGTTTAAAGGGGAAACGTTTAAATGTCTTGGAATGGCGTAGTCAAATCCCAGACCTCAATCCAATTGAGAATCTGTGATATGACTTAAAGATAAGCTGTAGACCAGCGGAACCCATCCAACTTGAAGAAGCTGGAGCAGTTTTGCCTTGATAAATGAGCAAAAATCCCAGTGGCTAGATGTGCCAAGCTTATAGAGACATATCCCAAGAGACGTGCAGCTGTAATTGCTCTAAAAGGTGGCTCTACAAAGTATTGACTTTGGGGGGGTGAATAGTTATGCACGCTCAAGTTTTCATTTTTTCTGTCTTATTTCTTGTTTGTTTCACAAGAAAAAAAAAGTGGTAGGCATGTTGTGTAAATCAACAGGAAAATTAAGAACGAGCACACCCCCATTCTCATCGACAGGCCTGTAGTGGAGCAGGTTAAGAGCTTCAAGTTTCTTGGTGTCCACATCACCAAAGAACTGTCATTTTCCAAACACACCAAGACAGTTGTGAAGAGGGCACAACAAGCCTATTCCCTCTCAGGAGACTGAAAAGATTTGGCATGGGTCCTCAAAACATTTATACAGCTACACCATTGAGAGCATCCTGACTAGTTGAATCACCGCCTGGTATGGGAACAGCTCGGCCTCCGACTGCAAGGCACTACAGAGGGTAGTGTGTACGGCCCAGTCCATCACTGGGGCCAAGCTTTCTGCCATCCAGGACCTCTATAACAAGAAGTGCCAGAGGAAGGCCCTAAAGATTGCCAAAGACTCCAGCCACCCTAGTCTGCTACCACGCGCCAAGTTCTTCTTAACACTTATTTTTTCTTAACTGCATTGTTGGTTAACCTTTCTAGGGCAGGTGGCACCAAATCGTCCCACCTACGTAACAGCCAGTTGAATCCTGTGGCGCGATATTCAAATACCTTAGAAATGCTATTACTTCAATTTCTCAAACATATGACTATTTTACAGCATTTTAAAGACAAGACTCTCGTTAATCTAACCACACTGTCCGATTTCAAAAAGGCTTTACAACGAAAGCAAAACATTAGATTATGTCAGCAGAGTACCCAGCCAGAAATAATCAGACACCCATTTTTCAAGCTAGCATATAATGTTACAAAAACCCAGAAGACAGCTAAATGCAGCACTAACCTTTGATGATCTTCATCAGATGACACACCTAGGACATTATGTTATACAATACATGCATGTTTTGTTCAATCAAGTTCATATTTATATCAAAAACCAGCTTTTTACATTAGCATGTGACGTTCAGAACTAGCATACCCCCCGCAAACTTCCGGCGAATTTACTAACAATTTACTAAATTACTCACGATAAACGTTCACAAAAAGCATAACAATTATTTTAAGAATTATAGATACAGAACTCCTCTATGCACTCGATATGTCCGATTTTAAAATAGCTTTTTGGTGAAAGCACATTTTGCAATATTCTAAGTAGATAGCCCGGCATCACAGGGCTAGCTATTTAGACACCCAGCAAGTTTAGCCTTCACCAAACTCCGATTTACTATTAGAAAAGTTTGATTACCTTTCCTGTTCTTCGTCAGAATGCACTCCCAGGACTTCTACTTCAATAACAAATGTTGGTTTGGTCCAAAATAATCCATAGTTATGTTCCAACAGCGGCGTTTTGTTCGTGCGTTCAAGACACTATCCGAATGGTAAATAAGGGTCACGCGCACGGCGCATTTCGTGACAAAAGATTTCTAAATATTTCATTACCGTACTTCGAAGCATGTCAACCGCTGTTTAAAATCAATTTTTATGCCATTTTTCTCGTAAAAAAGCGATAATATTCCGACCGGGAATCTGCAATTAGGTAAACAGACGAAAGAAAATAAAGCACGTGCTCGACTCGGGCACTTTGCCAAGCCCTTTGTCCTCTGATCTGCCACTTGGCAAAGGCGATAATGTGTTTCAGCCAGAGGCTGCCTCGATATCGTTCAGCTTTTTCCCGGGCTCTGAGAGCCTATGGGAGCCGTAGGAAGTGTCACGTTACAGCTAAGATCCTTAGTCTTCAATAAACAGAGGCAAGAACAACAACACCTTGGCCACTTCCTGCATGAAATCTTCTCAGGTTTTTGCCTGCCATATGAGTTCTGTTATACTCACAGACACCATTCAAACAGTTTTAGAAACTTTAGGGTGTTTTCTATCCAAAGCCAATAGTTATATGCATATTCTAGTTACTGGGCAGGAGTAGTAACCAGATTAAATTGGGTACGTTTTTTATCCGGCCGTGTAAATACTGCCCCCTAGCCCTAACAGGTTTTAACTGGCTCACATGGACACCACTGGCAATTAAATATATTTTTGGGCCACAGCTTGCATATAATTGGAAAAGACCATTATACTGTGTTAATGTATTAATCTCTCAATGGTGTCATTTTTCAAGATTCTATAGCAGTTTTCCCCATGGAATACCATAGGACCTGCCTTGGTGAAGAATGTTAACATTGGCTCAAGGCAGCACAATGCTCCCACTCTCTAAAAATGCATGCTTCCGATCCAAAACAGTTCAGAACAGTTCCTGCATATATTATGACTACATTTGGAGATATTTTGTTCGTTCTGGTCTTGGGCAAGTGTTTTTTCAGCTAGCGGAAGGCTCCACCCCTTCGTTGGTGATAGGTCAACGGTTTGTTGTCATTCACTTGAGAAATACTGCACCAAATATCTTAGGTGTAAAATTGTGCGAATAAGATCTCAAATGTCAACTCAAGAAATCTGTCATTAATTTTATCTTAGATTAATTCTGACTTTTGAGGAAGTGTATACTGGCTACGGCATCTCAAGATGGACAAACTATTGATGCTTTTTTCTCATTTTTCAAGCGAATGTGTATTAATGGAGTATGCAAGCACACCGGTTCGCACCAGCCGAACAGAGGTATGCGGAAGGGTTTAATAGAGTCTGTTGTAAAGAGGGGGGATGGGGGAGGGGTAATTGAGCAGGTAACTGGAGCCTGAAGCATGTTGATTGTGAGTAGGTTGCAATAAGGCTCTCCTAATAGAACATGAAGTTGACATAATAGTTGGATTCCGTTTACATTTCTCTCCAGCAGTATTGTTGGACTGATGTTGTAAGTAGATAAGACTTCAATCGACAGACATATCCATTGGACTTCATTTGGAAACGCATGGTTTAGTTTCATGGCATAAGCATACCTTTTTTGTCAGTGTTATCTCGGCAATCTAAGCAACAATCTCAATTCCAGAGAAGTTTCAACCAATGCCCCTCTCAACACTAACTTTGACCTTGTGGTTTGCGTCTATGTTCTGCCTGCACGCATCCTTTGAAACGACCCAACCTAATGGAATTGAATGTGGCTGTTGATGCGGGGCCGATAGCAGAGGACGAGCGTGATGTTTGCTATTACGCCGGTAACGGTTACTTTACCACACATCCGGTCCCAGAGCGCACTGGAGCCTCAACTGTCACGTGTGCTCCAGCAATCACAACAGTTTTGATAGCTCACAGTCTATGGCCTCCATCCAAGCTTTGGCTCCTCTTCGTTTCTCTCTCTCTCCCCCTCTGTCATTCTTTTTCCCTCTCCACATGTTAGTTCAGCAGCAGCTGTCATGGCGTGCAGAGAGTGGAATTTTTTCGTGCCCCAGAAGGAACAGATCCTTGTATTTCCCACTGATATTCTGATCCAAACGTTTCCCTGGATAATCTTGGGAATGGCCTGAGTAGGAGAAACAAAAATGTTGGCAGGAAATCTGGTTAATTGCGAATAGCTTTATCGATCGATGTTGACTGAGAGGATAGCTATGCAAAAGTTCTACATGGCATGTTATTGTTAGTGGTGAGACCAAGTCATTATTATTCGAGTCACAACCAAGCATGAAATGTCTAAGTGTTGCAATAAACGCTACGGCGATGGAATGATGAAACACCAATTATTGTAGGATTAGATGGAATATAGATTTACCACATATGCATTTAAATGTGTAAAAGCAACCGCAAACATTTCAACAAGAGAACAAAGCGCTATCCACTGGCGGGAGTTCGCCACAGTAATAATACATTTTAACAACAAATTCCAAATGCAACCTTCTAAGTAAAATATCAATTTCAAGCAATTTTGAAATACCAAAAGGCCAGTAGGCCTATGCTAGTAATTGTTGCTTGATGCCTCATTGCTAGTTAGATTGCAAAGTAAGTTCATTTTCTTGATCACCAAGCAATTGTTGGAGTTGCATATTTATTTATTATGGCAATCCTCTCTCCCTACAATTTGACATCTGCACTGCACAGCAAATCAGCAATCTGTCTGTTTGCTCACCCGATCTGTGTTGATTGACAGTTTACTGGTCCAATCAGAGGGCAGAGTGTGTTTCACTAGCCAAGGGCGACGCTGCGGCTACACTCTGGCTGCATGGAGAGTCATCCAGGGAGAGACTGTGCCACAAAATGAATAACAAAATGTTACAAAACCTGGCCAGATAATTTCAAGTCATTAGTCTCAAGTTGGAGTCATGAGGCCCAAGTCAAGACTCAAGTTATTTTATTTTATAGTCCATAACTGTTGTTAGTGCCCTTTACACTGGTACTTAACTGTGAACGTTGTAAAGATAAAGAACAGACAGTAGCTGCTTTGTGTTGACTCTGACAGTCATGTATGAAAACTGTGTGTGCCTCTGCGGCCTGCATTATGTTGGCATATTTCATAATGCTGCTTACAGTGCCTTACTAGTCCTAATTAATGACGCTCTCCTTTCAAAATGTCTAAAGTTTTATTACTGTATGAGCATCCTGAAATATCATTACCTTCAGCCACACCTGATTTATCACAACAGTGCTCCCCATAACTGTCAAAATTCCACACATTTTTGAATGCCAGTTGATTATAATTTTTTTGGCTTGAGTTCCTCATGCAGATCGCAGGGTGAGACAGCTGGCTCTAATTTGACTTGCTGTGGACCGTGGAGACTTCCACCCTGTCCAACCACCAGAGGAGCAGCTCTCTGCCCCGCTGACTATGACTCAGACATTTGATAGGTTTCCAGATGCATACCATGATATACGAAGCTTTCAGCAACCGCTGGGAAAGTTGCATCACCCCGATCATCTAGCCCTGCTGCTAGTCTTAAATCTGAGAGTTAATGTTGCGGAGTACAGTGTGTTGCTTTACCCAACCGTGTGTGATAGTTTAACCATATGGTTTTCATTTTGGAGGCTTTTGCCAAAGATGTATTAAACAATGAGCTCATCATTGTCCCGCAGTCGATTCGATTCTCTGAAGAGCATCTCTCGAATTTCCCCATTCGCTGTCAGCGGAGTTGACGTTGAGCAGAGCAATCTTCAGACTTGCGCTCGTATCCACTTCAGTTGATGTGGGTTCCTAAATAACAGTGACAGTCGGTGTAGGCCTATACAATTGCTCCATCGACACCCACTTGTTATGCAAAGCCTTTTTGATGCCTCAACAGTTGGTAAACAAAGGTGCTTCAGCAGTTTGTGGTGGGATACAGCACCAAGACATTTTTCACTTTCTCACAGGGGAAATCCTAGCTCCACTTAACTTGAAATGGAGCAAAACAGAAAGTATGGTTCATGATTTAGAAGCAATGTGCTTCTCGTCAATTGTACTCAATATAGACACAAGTGAAAGTGCTTTCGACTATATATGTCTGGTAGGGCTGAGCCCACTTAGTCGACTGGTCGATTGTTTGGTCAATAGGCTGTTGGTCAACCTATCTATCTATCTATCTATCTATCTATTTATTATTATTTTATATTAAAAAAAATTGCAGTGGCAAATATATCTACACTGAGCAAAAATATAAACGCAACATGTAAAGTGTTGGTCTCATGTTTCATGGGCTGAAATAAAAAAATCCCAGAAATGTTCAATACACTCAAGAAGCTTATTTCTCTCAAATGTGCACAAATTTGTTTGCATCCCAGTTAGTGAGCATTTCTCCTTTGTCAAGATAATCCATCCACCTTACAGGTGTAGCATATCAAGAAGCTGATTAAACAGAATTATCATTACAAAGGTGAACCTTGTGCTGGGGACAATAAAAAGCCACTATAAAATGTGAAGTTTTGTCACACAACACAATGCCACAGATGTCTCAAGTTTTGAGGGAGCAGTTGGCATGCTGCCTGCAGGAATGTCCACCAGAGCTGTTGCCAGATAACTGAATGTTCATTTCTCTACCATAAGCTGCCTCCAACGTCGTTTTAGATAATATGGCAGTACGTCCAACCAGCCCCACAACTGCCGACCACGTGGGGGGGGTGAGGAGTATTTCTGTCTGTAATACGGCCCTTTTGTGGGGGGGGGAAACTTGGATTGGCTGGGCCTGGCTCCCCAGTGGGTGGTCCCTGGCTGCCAAGTGGGTGGTCCTATGCCCTCCAAGGCTCACCCATGGCTGAACCCCTGCCCAGTTGTGAAATCCATAGATTAGGGCCTAATACATTTATTTAAATTGACTGATTTCCTTATATGAACTGTAACTGTTGAAATTGTTGCATGTTGCATTTATATTTTTGTTCTCTCTGTGTGTGTGTGTGTGTGTGTGTGTGTGTGTGTGTGTGTGTGTGTGTGTGTGTGTGTGTGTGTGATATATATATATTTGTATTTAAAAAAAAGAAACAATTATGACACACGAGACCTGTCTTATTTGTGCCCATCTCCGTGAACTAATCCCTTGCGGAGGTCGCGCCCAAGAATAAGGGGAGTGTTTCTAAGATGCACAATGCACGTCTCTCTCCAGAATGCGCGCTCTCCTGCCAATTTGTGCACATTCATTGTTTCATAACTTCATTGTGTGAATTGTTTGCATTTGATTGTTAGTGTCTATTAATTCCCCATTACATACATCACCAGTAGGACATTTAACATGAATTCCTATTATTTTTAATCTACAATGTTTGTTTGGTTAGTCATTTCTGTTAATGCATTCAATACATTATTATTATTCCAGTATTTTTCTCATTGTCGGAGTGGACACGTTGTTTGCAGAGCGCACAATCTATACTACATTTCTGAGAAACAAATTTTGGTTTATTTCATTGCATTTACGAGTTTTGTCAATTTAGTCATTGTCTTTTTGTTTGGAGTGCTCCTGTCAATGTTGAGTAAGGACGCACACCTGATTACTCATAGACGTAGGCCTATAGGCTACCTGGCCTGCGAGCAAATGTAGACATATAAATGTCCCTACGTTC
The DNA here is from genome assembly GCF_901001165.1 of Salmo trutta. Classification (NCBI taxonomy): domain Eukaryota; kingdom Metazoa; phylum Chordata; class Actinopteri; order Salmoniformes; family Salmonidae; genus Salmo; species Salmo trutta. The sequence goes on from NC_042971.1 coordinate 26,453,988, forward strand.
GATAAACACTCAGCGTGAAATGGAAAATGTCATGCTCTGATCCAGTGGAAACGTCATAAAATAGGCCTACCTGGTTCTTATACCTTGCTCAAATAGCTGTGTCTGACCCGAACTCACTGGCACGGGAGACTCTGAGGGCCCAGAATATTTTATACGTTGTTGAATGTTTGCTAGCGCGAGACCCAAGTTTAATAGTTGATGGAATGTTTCAAGTTTGTTACAGAATAGCGTTTCTCCAATGTGATTTATAGGATATTATTATTCAATTTTTTTATTTTATTTACCACGTTTTCTCCCCAATTTCGTGGTATCCAATTGGTAGTTAGTCTTGTCTCATCGCTGCAACTCCCATACGGACTCGGGAGAGGCAACGGTCGAGAGCCGTGCGTCCTCCAAAACCCAACCAAGCCACTACAATGCCCACTTAACCCGGAAGCCAGCCGCACCAATGTGTCGGAGGAAACACTGTGCACCTGGCGACTGTGTCAGCGTGGACTGCGCCCGGCCCGCCACAGGAGTCGCTAGTGTGCGATAGGACAAGGATATCCCTGCCGGCCAAACCAATTGATTGGTTGAAAGAACAGACTACTTTCGGGCGACCAATATTTTTTTTAGTCGGGGACAGCCCCTAATCTCTGAAGAGAGTGGTGGAGTCACTCAGACAAGTTGTGTCCCTGGAATAGGGTAGCTTATTTGTTTGCAGTCTGTAGAGGGAATGTTGCTTCCCCTGCAACCTGTCAGCCAATGCGGACGGCTTATTTGTGTTCCGTTGGAGAAACGCTATTCTCTTTTTGGGTGGGAAATATGGCTCAGTGATCTACAATTTGCAGTGGAGGATTTGTGAACAAAGGTTTGTGGGCATGCCAACTCCATTGTTCTCTCCAAAAGCTGCGGGTTTTCACTAGATAGCTTTTCCACATTGTTCCCAATGGATAAAACAACTGGGTCCATACTTGAAAGGCTTAGACCTATTTCCAGACCCATTAATTGTCTTGTGAAGGTTCACAGGAACAGGGACTATTCACAGGGACTGGCTTATTCAGACTTTTTCCCACCTCTGATGTGTTATGTTTCCATTGAACCTTGGATTGAACATTTTGCAAAGATCTAATGAAAGCATGCTGACTTTACTGGTATGCATGCATCACTTTGCACAGCTCACCATTTTAAATGCGTTATTTCACATTGTGTGGGCTGTCAACACCAGCTGAACACCTGCAAGTGTGAGAGTGTGTATTAAGCATATTGTGTGTTTCTCTGTTTCCGGCAGTGTCTAAGAAGCACGGGAAGCTGATCACGTTCCTGCGCACCTTCATGAAGTCCCGGCCTACCAAGCAGAAGCTGAAGCAGAGGGGAATCCTCCGGGAGAGGGTGTTTGGCTGTGACTTGGGAGAGCACCTCCTCAACTCGGGCCACGATGGTGAGACGTACTCTCTTTCACTCTCTCTGTCTCTCACTCACTCTCTTTCTCTTGCGCTCTCTCACACACACATACTCGCAGACGTTCTTCAGCTTTGACCTCATTTGTGGTGTTTTGGCGACTTGAAACGCACACGTGCAAACACTAACATGCTGAGGGGTGTTCTCAGGATGAACAGTCGCCCTTCTTTGTGCAATATGGTCACTCACAGTATGGTGAAAGGGTCGACTAGTCTCCACCTAACATTGCTGTAATGCAAGGCTCGGCTCAAACTTGTCTCAACTCCGGTAGAGGCTAGAGCAAGGTTGAGCTGTTGAGAGTTCAGGTGGGCTTTCACGCTTCAGCAAACAAAGAAGAAGATGGCTACTCAACAACAATGACAAAAATCAGGAGAATGGCTTACCAAGAAATACTTCCAAAAGGACTAACTCCAGATAAAAAGGAGTTGGAGCACTCAACAACGAAAAAGGGCACTTTAATCCATTGTACAGGATGCAAACAGATGACTGACGTTTCGACATCAATCTGATGTCTTCCTCAGACCTGATCATTGCACTTAGCTCCTATTTATAGCCCAGTGGCCTATTGACACACAATGTAAAAATAAATAAAGAGAAATAGTGTCTAAATATACATAGGTGATATTTGGGTGTCTGAATCAGGAGACACAGAGACCCTAAAAATCAAGGCAACAACATTATAGAAATGAGGACAGTGAAAAATCATTGTTTAGCCCCTTCGGATCCACAGTGTCTAAGGAGTACTGCCAGAGTACTTCTTTGTTTTAATTTACGTACGACATCACCTCCTTGGTGAAATTAGACATGTTCTATGGCTACAAAGTGCAGGGAGGAAGGTGAGCCATGGTTGGCTTCGATGCAGTGGAACGCAATAGCATAGTCCGTGGTTTTATTTCGAATAGCAGCCTTATGTTCTGCGATGCGAAGATTCAATGCTTGTTTAGTTTGACCAATATAGAGTAAGAAGCCCAGCAGATGTATTTGAGCAGGTATATCACATTTGTGGTGCTACAATTACTGAATCTTTATATTTTGTATTCTTTACCTGTTCTCGGGTAAACAGATGCAAGGGTGGCAATGTGGTGAACTCTCGTACATTTGGGTCACTTTTGAAGATGTTCCAGTGTTTCAATACAATGGATTTGACACAACCGGCACATGGGCTGTTCTCCATGGAAAAATACAAATGTGGGGGCGTTTTGTCCTGGTATCTGTCAGTACCAGAAAGTACGCTTTGACGTTCAGTCTCTCTAGCAAGGGTATAGGCCTGTTCAATGACACCCTTATTATACCCGCATTGCAGGAACCTGGTGTGCATATCATTAGCTTTGCGCTCTGAATCTATGTTTGTACTACAGTTACGTCTGAGTCTTAGGAATTGACGCAGACAGTAACCCGGGTGGTTACTGTCTGCGTGTAAAAGTGTATTCCAACTCTGAGGCTTGCGGAAGACAGTAGACTCCAACTTGTTTTCTTTATTTTAGTGGATTGTAAGATCCAAGAACTCTATTTTCTCCTGACTTCTCTCTACTGCGAATTTGAGATTGTGGTCAGATAAGTTAATATAAAAAAATGTACTCTGAGATTGAGCTGTTGTTCACTGACCCATACAGCTCGATGGGCCGGGCATGCAGAGTGAACCCGACCACCCTCCGGTGCCCAGGGAGGGTTGCCACGGCAACTGAGGTGGCTTACAGAAAGTGGTCTAGTCGGCAGTGTGGTTAAAGGGAGATTTCGCCTCGCCACTGATCTGGAGCCTGAGGGATCTGGCAACACATGCTTTGTTTGCCCCCAAATCCATTCTGAGCCGTCTGTTCTGTCAGCCATCTTCACCACGACTAGCCTCTTCTGCTCTGTTCAGATTGGCCGCCATCACACTGCATCACAGTGGCAGGACTCATACTGTTGCACAAGTACAATACTGCCCATGTTGTCAGTGGTGTGGCTTTAAGAGAAGCAGGCTTCCGTCTAGGAAATAATACTCTAATTGATAGGTTTATCTTTGGCAATTTGTATACTACGTACATAGCACATATTCCGCTTATATTTGAATGGCAGTGGTTTTAAATGCTTTTCAGTCTTTGTGAATGAAGAGTCAGACGGTCTTCAAATCGCATGTCTTGAGTTGTCCTCATTATATAAGCACGTGCTGTGTTTGTTTACACACACACATCTGTCATGTGAGAAAGGAGATGACAGACTTGCGATCTCAGAGATGGTAACTCTTATGACGGACAGCCAGCCAGAGCCGTCGGAACGGAGATAGATGTCAAACGACAAAACCATTTACCTTTCAAACTGGAGCAGAGTAGTGCTCCCCAACAGTAACGAGATAGGGGATGACATCAGGGGTAGATGACATGACATCACTGCACAGCTCCGGAGATGACATCTGTCCTGACTTTATAGGTCAGCCTCAGTTGCTGTATGTCTGTATGAGCAGCACAGCTTTCATACCAAGCTGTCAAATGTCGTCTTTGAATGTCACATAAATGCAGGCCTAGACAAATGTTATATGATGTCATAAGCTAGCTTCTCCCTCGTGTGATGTGCTTAAAGTAACTCTATCGTTGACTATCATCATACAGTTGAAGTCGGAAGTTTACATGCACCTTAGCCAAATACATTTAAACTCAGTCTTTCACAATTGCTGACATTTAATCCTAGTAAAAATTCCCGGTCTTAGGTCAGTTAGGATCACCACTTTATTTTAAGAATGTGAAATGTCAGAATAATAGTGGAGTGATTTATTTCAGCTTTTCTTTCTTTCATCACATTCCCAGTGGGTCAGAAGTTTACATACACTCAATTAGTATTTGGTAGCGTTGCCTTTAAATTGTTTAACTTGGGTCAAACGTTTTGGGTAGCCTTCCACAAGCTTCCCACAATAAGTTGGGTGAATTTTGGCCTATTCCTTCTGACAGAGCTGGTGTAACTGAGTCAGGTTTGTAGGCATCCTTGCTCACACATGCTTTTTAAGTTCTGCCCACAAATGTTCTATAAGATTGAGGTCAAGGCTTGGTGATGGCCACTCCAATACCTTGACTTTGTTGTCCTTAAGCCATTTTGCTACAACTTTGGAAGTATGCTTGGGGTCATTATCCATTTGGAAGACGCATTTGCGACCAAGCTCTAACTTCCTGACTGATGTCTTGAGATGTTGCTTCAATATATCCACATTTCCCTTCCTCATGATGCCATCTATTTTGTGAAGTGCACCAGTCCCTCCTGCAGCAAAGCACCCCCACAACATGATGCTGCCACCCATGTGCTTCACGGTTGGGATGGTGTTCTCCGGCTTGCAAGCCTCCCCCTTTTTCCTCCAAACATAACAATGGTCATTATGGCCAAACGGTTCTATTTTTGTTTCATCAGACCAGCGGACATTTCTCCAAAAAGTACGATCTTTGTCCCCATGTGCAGTTGCCAACCATAGTCTGGCTTTTTTATGGTGGTTTTGGAGCAGTGGCTTCTTCCTTGCTGAGCGGCCTTTCAGGTTATGTCCATATAGGACTCGTTTTACTGTGGATATAGATACTTTTGTACCTGTTTCCTCCAGCATCTTCACAAGGTCCTTTGCTGCTGTTCTGGGATTGATTTGCTCTTTTCGCGCCAAAGTACGTTCATCTCTAGGAGACAGAACGCGTCTCCTTCCTGAGCGGTATGCCGGCTGCGTGGTCCCATGGTGTTTATACTTGCATACTATTATTTGTACAGATGAACGTGGTACCTTCAGGCGTTTGGTAATTGCTACCAAGAATGAACCAGACTTGTGGAGGTCTACAATTTTTTTTCTGAGGTCTTGGCTGATTTCTTTTGATTTTCCCATAATGTCAAGCAAAGAGGCACTGAGTTTGAAGGTAGGACTTGAAATACATCCACCGGTACACCTCCAATTGACTCAAATGATGTCAGTTAGCCTATCAGAAGCTTCTAAAGCCATGACATCATTTTCTGGAATTTTCCAAGCTGTTTAAAGGCACAGTCAACTTAGTGTATGTGAACGTCTGACCCACTGGAATTGTGATACAGTGAATTATAAGTGAAATAATCTGTATGTAAACAATAGTTGGAAAAATTACTTGTCATGCACAAAGTAGATGTCCTAACCGACTTGCCAAAACTGTAGTTTGTTAACAAGACATTTGTGGACTGGATGAAAAACGAGTTTTAATGACTCCAACCTAAGTGTATGTAAACTTCCGACTTCAACTGTACATGACAACGCTAGTCATAAGAATTGTATTTTCTTCACACACGCCAAAGAGGTTAAGAGACTACAGATTACAACGACAGAACCCAATAAAGACAACACCCTAAAAGGTAGAATCCTTACTTGCTGAGCCACTTTCACCTCCATATGAGGTGTTTGGAACGGACTGTGGGAAGTTTAACCTGTACCTGTAGGTGCTATCTAGAACCTTAAACGTTTCTTCGACTCTCCATATAGGAGAATCCATATAGGAGAACCCTTTCCACAGAGGATTCTTCATTGAACCCAAAAGAGTTCTACCTGGAACCGAAAGGGTTCTCCTGGGGGGACAGCCGAAGAACAGTGTACGCTCCCCCCGCCTTTCATACTGTGTGTGAAATTTGGTGGAACAGCTGCTTCCGAGATGGTCTCATTCTCTGTCGGTGTGTCAGGTGTGGGGGTGAGGCAGCCCCCATGTGCATGCACACACACACACACCCACGCGCTCATGCACACACATACAAAGAGACTCTCATACACATTTTGATTGACTACAACACACACACACACAACAGCCCAATGACTGTGCTCTCTTTCCCTTCTCTCGCTCTCTCCTTCCCTTATCTTTTTCCTCCCCTCTCTCTCTCCTCTCGCTCCCCTCTTCTCTCGCTCCCCCCTTCTCTCAAGGGCTTTATTGGCATTGGAAACGTGTACATTGCCAAAGCAAGTGAAATAAACAATCAAAAATGAACAGTAAACATTACACTCACAAACATTTTGAAAGAATATAAATATTTCAAATGTTATATTATTGGCTATGTACAGTGTTGCAACAATATGCAAATAGTTGTAGTATTAAAGGGAAAATAAACAGATAAATATAGCGTGTATTTACAATGCTGTTTGTGCTCCACTGGTTGCCCTTTTCTTTTGGCGACACGTCACAAATCTTGCTACTGTGGTATTTCACCTAATAGATATGGGAGTGTATCAAGATTGGATTTGTTTTCAAATTCTTTGTGGATTTGTGTAATATGAAGGAAATATGTGTCTCTGATATGGTTATACAGGAGGTTCGGATGTGCAGCTCTTCCCTTGAGAGCCAGATCTGCCGATGGCGGCCTCTCTCACTAGCAAGGCTACGCTCACGGAGTCTGTACATAGTCAAGGATTTTCTTAATTTTAGGCCTAAATAACATTCCAGTTTGCTCCGGTTTTTGTTGTTGATTCGTTCCAATGTGTCAAGTAATATCTTTTTGTTTTGTCATGACTGGGGTTGGGTCTAATTGTGTTGCTGTCCTGGGGCTCTGTGGGGTCTGTTTGTGTTAGTGAGCAGAGTCCCCATACCAGCTGGCAGAGAGGACTCTTCTACAGGTTCATCCCTCTGTAGGTGAGGGCTTGGTTATGAAGGTTTGAGAATCACTTATTTTTAGGTGATTGTAGAATTGAATTGCTCTTTTATGGATTTCATAATTCCGGGAATCCTCCAAATTCTGCTCTGCATGCATTGTTTGGGGTTTTACATTGTACACAGAGGATGTTTTTACAGAATTCTGCATGCAGAGTCTCAATTTGGTGTTTGTCCTATTTTGTGAATTCTTGGTTGGCCCCGCCCTCACAACCATAAAGGGCAATGGGTTCCATAACTGATTGAAGTAAGTTAAGCCAGATCCTAATTGGGATGTCAAATTATGTTTCTTTTTGGTGGCGTAGAAGGCCCTTCTTGCCTTGTCTCTCAGATCGTTCACAGCTTTGTGGAAGTTACCAGTGGTGCTGAGGTAGGTATAGTTTTTTATGTGCTCTAGGGCAACAGTGTCTAGGTGAAATGTGTATTTATGGTCCTGGCAACTGGACCTTTTTTAGGAAAAACATTATTTTTGTCTTACTGAGATTACCTGTCAGGGCCCAAGTCTGACAGAATCTGTACAGAAGATGTAGGTACTGCTGTAGGCCCTCCATGGTTGGGGACAGAAGCACCAGATCATCTGCTAACAGTAGACATTTTACTTCAGAGTCTAATAAGGTGAGACAGAGTGCTGCAGACTGTTCTAGTGCCCTCGCCCATTCATTGAGTTACCGGGCATTCGACCCCTTGACTTTTTCCAGAATTTGTTACGTTACAGCCTTATTCTAAAATGTATTAAATAGTTTTTTCCCTCATCAATCGACACACAATACCTCAATGACAAAGCAAAAACAGGTTTTTAGAAAATTTTGCAAATTTATAAATAATTAAAAGAAAACATCACATTTACTTAAGTATTCAGATCCATTACTCAGTACTTTGTTGAAGCACCTTTGGCAGCGATTACAGCCTCGAGTCTTCTTGGGTATGATGCTACAAGCTTGGCACCTGTATTTGGGGAGTTCCTCCCATTCTTCTCGGCAGATCCTCTCAAGCTCTGTCAGGTTGGATGGGGAGCGTCGCTGCACAGCTATTTTCAGGTCTGTGCAGAGATCTTCAATCGGGTTCAAGTCCGGGCTCTGGCTGGACCACTCAAGGACATTCAGAGACTTGTCCTAAAGCCACTCCTGCATTGTTTTGGCTGTGTGCTTAGTCGTTGTTTTGTTGGAAGGTGCACCTTTGCCCTAGTCTGAGGTCCTGAGCACTCTGGAGCAGGTTTTCATCAAGGATCTCTCTGTACTTTGCTCCGTTCTAGAAGTTGACCGATTAATCGGAATGGCCGATTAATTAGGGCCGATTTCAAGTTTTCATAACAACCGGAAATCGCTATTTTTGGACGCCGATTAGGCCGTTTTTAATTTTTTTTGTTACTTTTAAAAAAAATGTTTTTAATTATTTTTTTTTTTTACCTTTAGTTAACTAGGCAAGTCAGTTAAGAACACATTCTTATTTTCAATGACTGCCTAGGAACGGTGGGTTAACTGCCTTGTTCAGGGGCAGAACGACAGATTTTTACCTTGTCAGCTCGGGGATTCAATCTTGCAACCTTACGGTTAACTAGTCCAACGCTCTAACCACCTGCTTTACATTGCACTCCACGAGGAGCCTGCCTGTTATGCGAATGCAGTAAGAAGCCAAGGTAAGTTGCTAGCTAGCATTAAACTTATAAAAATCAATCAATCATAATCACTAGTTAACTACACATGGTTGATGATATCACTAGTTTATCTAGCCTGTCCTGCATTGCATAAAATCGCTTAGGTACACATTGCTCCAACCATAAACATCAATGCCTTTCTTAAAATCAATACACAAGTATATATTTTTAAACCTGCATATTTAGTTAATATTGCCTGCTAACATGAATTTATTTTAACTAGGGAAAATGTGTCACTTCTCTTGCAAACAGATGCAGGGTATATGCAGCAGTTTGGGCCGCCTGGCTCGTTGCGAACTGTGAAGACTATTTCTAACTAACAAAGACAGCCGACTTCGCCAAACGGGGGATGATTTAACAAAAGCGCATTTGCGAAAAAAGCACAATCGTAGCACGACTGTACCTAACCATAAACATCAATGCCTTTCTTAAAATCAATACACAGAAGTATATATTTTTAAACCTGCATATTTAGCTAAAAGAAATCCAGGTTAGCAGGCAATATTAACCAGGTGAAATTGTGTCATTTTGTGTTCATTGCACGCAGTCAGGGTATATGCAACAGTTTGGGCCGCCTGGCTCGTTGCGAACTAATTTTCCAGAATTTTACGTAATTATGACATAACATTGAAGGTTGTGCAATGTAACAGGAATATTTAGAGTTAGGGATGCCACCCGTTAGATGAAATACGGAACGGTTCCGTGTTTCACTGACAGGAAAAACGTTTTGTTTTCGAGATGATAGTTTCCGGATTCGACCATATTAATGACCTACGGCTCGTATTTCTGTGTGTTATTATGTTATAATTAAGTCTATGTTTTGATAGAGCGATGGTAGGCAGCAGCAGGCTCGTAAGCGTTCATTCAAACAGCCCTTCGCAATGCATTGCGAGATTAGGCTGGTGTAACCGATGTGAAATGGCTAGCTAGTTAGCCGGGGGGGCGGTAATAGCGTTTCAAACGTCACTCGCTCTGAGACTTGGAGTAGTTGTTCCCCTTGCTCTACATGGGTAACGCTGCTTCGAGGGTGGCTGTTGTCGGTGTTCCTGGTTTGAGCCCAGGTAGGAGCGAGGAGAGGGAAGGAAGCTATACTGTTATCCTGGCAATACTAAAGTGCCTATAAGAACATCCAATAGTCAAGGTATATGAAATACAAATCGTATAGAGAGAAATAGTCCTATAATTCTTATAATAACTACAACCTAAAACATCTTACCTGGGAATATTGAAGACTCATGTTAAAAGGAACCACCAGCTTTCATATGTTCTCATGTTATGAGCAAGAAACTTAAACGTTAGCTTTTTTTACATGGCACATATTGCACTTTTACTTTCTTCTCCAACACTTTGTTTTTGCATTATTTAAACCAAATTGAACATGTTTCATTATTTATTTGAGGCTAAATTGATTTTATTGATGTATTATATTAAGTTAAAATAAGTGTTCATTCAGTATTGTTGTAATTGTCATTATTACAAATAAATAAACAAAACAAATCGGCCGATTAATCGGTATCGGCTTTTTGGCCCTCCAATAATCGGTATCGGCGGAGAAAAATCATAATCGGCCGACCTCTACTCCGTTCATCCTTTATCCTGACTATTCTCCCAGTCCCTGCCGCTGAAAAACATCCCCATAGTATAATGGTGCCACCACCATGCTTCACCGTGCCAGGTTTCTTCCAGCTGTAGCTCTTGGCATTCAGGCCAAGGAGATCAATCTTGGTTTCATCAGACCAGAGAATCTTGTTTCTCATGGTCTGAGTCCTTTAGGTGCCTTTTGGCAAACTCTTAGCAGGCTGTCATGTGACTTTTACTGAGGAGTGGCTTCTATCTGGTCACTCTACCATAAAGGCCTGATGGTGGAGTGCTGCAGAGATGGTTGTGCTTCAGGAAGGTTCTCCCATCTCCAAAGAGGAACTCTGGAGCTCTGTCAGAGTGACCATGTGGTTTCTTGGTCACCTTCCTAACCAGGCCATGACGTGTTATCTGATTATCTTGTCCAGATATCTACTGAGACTAGGAACAGTAAAGAATATAAGTGCCCATTTTGAAAGCAAGGGTTGGTATGATGTGAATCTGGCAGCTCAAAGCTTTGCGGACTTCAACTTTCAAATATTGCCTTTTGAAAATCAACTTGCGGAATGCCTTGATTTGGTTTTCTCCAGGTTGTATTCTTGGTACCTGTGATCAACTTGAAGATTCTTCACAAGACGTTGCTTTTGATCAATGGAAGCTCATGTTTTTCTTTATCGGAGAACATAAAAGCTTTTACCTGGTGTTCCCCTGAGGAAGAATATGTGCTTGTTCTTTAGAAAGGAGGAAGACAGAAGGTCCCTCTTTTCGACCTTGCAGTGTTCCGGTGCACATCGATTGATTGAAGTAGAGATGCCCTTTTTAAAGTTGTCTGAGTGTCTTGTGTTCTCTGGCATTGTGTTTCCTGCTCCAGTTCCCCAGGTACTCAAGAGCTGCACGGAGTTCATCGAGAAACATGGCGTGGTGGACGGCATGTACCGCCTCTCTGGAATTGCCTCCAACATCCAGAAACTACGGTAAGACACGCACACACACACTCTCTCACGCACACAGATTTGTCAGTGCTACCCGTTAAACATGGGTCTGCCTCATAGGGCGTTCATAGACCTAATCTCAAGTGTACACCAGCCACCAACATCTGAGAATTTGTTCTGTTCTGCACAAAAGCCCTCAGTGGACATAGAAGGCAAAGGTATTTTTATAACATCGTGGACCTTGACTACCAGGTGCCATTGTACTCAATATCAGTTCATGTTCATGAATACAGCTCTCGTCACAGTAAGTAAAGGGTAAAACCCAACTCCTAAACGTAATGCACCTGTACCATACATGTCAACAAAATTCCATCAAAGATAAGTTGCACTTTCAACAGAAATTCCCATTCTCTTTTCCTTGGCATGCGAAATGTGGATTTACCCCTGTGTGTGGGCACGGTGGGCATCCCTCAACAACACGGATGGGTGGGTGTGTGTGTACATGCTTGCGCGTGGGCATCGCTCGTCAAAAACCTGTTGACTGGCCGTGAAACAACCCCTAACTGTTCTCTTCCCATTTTTGCACTGTTCATTTTGTCCTCAAACAGTCCAAGTAAGTGACATTGTTGCACTCTGCCAACTGAGAACTCCCAGTATCTCACCCTGTAATTATAACATTTTAGACTGTGAAGAGGAAGGAATGTTTGGCGTCTCGAAGCCAAGCGTGAAATGGTGTGGGTTTGTTGTATTTTATGGGGCTTTTTTTTTTTCTTTTTTTTTTCTCCCGAATAAGTATAATCCTAACCCTGCGATTAATTATTTGCATGGTTTAACTCAGGATTGAGATTTAGGAACCGTCTTAAAATGTAGATTTCCAATTGTTAAACCCACTGTTGAACATCCCAACTGCAAATGTACACCTTGGTTGTCTAGGATTACATCATTAATATAATGTTCCATTTAGGACGACACCACAATTCCACATGCCACTGAATGTACAGAACTTAAGGAAAATCTGCTCTTTCCGTGACACAGTGACCAGGTGAATTCAGGTGAAAGCTTATTATTGATGTCACTTGTTAAATCCACTTCAATCAGTGTAGTTGAAGGGGAGGAGACAGGTTAAAAAATGATTTTTAAGCATTGAGACATGGATTGTGTATGTGCGCCATCCAGAGGATGAATGGGCAAGACAAAATATTTAAGTGCCTTTGAACGGGGTATTGTAGTAGGTGCCAGGCGCACCGTTTTGAGTGTGTCAAGAACTGCAACACTGCTGGGTTTTTCACACTCAACAGTTTCCCATGTGTATCAAGAATGGTCCACCATCCAAAGGACATCCAGTCAACTTGACACAACAGTGGGAAGCATTGGAGTCAACACAGACCAGCATCCCTGTGGAACACTTTCGACACCTTGTAGAGTCCATGTCCTGACGAACTAAAGCTGTTCTGAGGGCAGAAGGGGTGCAACTCAATATTAGGATGTTTTGTACACTCAGTGTATTCACCGAAAAGCGCCCAGACAATTTCATCATCTCTGAGGTTTCAACAAAGAAATGAGGGTTTGTTTATGAAGTAAGAGTTATTGATGGCAGCTTCCCGTTAGAAACTTCTAAACATTTATAAAGGGAGTGTCCTGTCCAGAACGCTCTGTTTATTTACATAGTAGTTCATATTCCATGGATTTATCATGAGTTCTTCAGGTCACAAAACTCAACACAGAACAGTATGACAAACGCATGAAAATGTATGCACTCACTACTGTAAGTTCCTCTGAATAAGAGCATCTGCTAAATTACTAAAATGTAAAACTAAGATGAAGAGATGAACCAACACCTCTTTGCAATGGGAGGAGTGGTTCTATTTTCCTCTCTTGATTTGTCTGTTTTTCTGTGTTACTTACTTGCTCGCTCTCTCTGTCTATGAATCTGTCTCTCTCTTTCTCGCTCAATCCGCTCTTTCCTTCTATCACCCCCTCCCCTCTCGCTCTCCATCCATGTCTTTCTATCCCTCCCTCCGCTAGGCATGAGTTTGACTCGGAGCAGATCCCCGACCTGACCAAAGACGTGTACATCCAGGACATCCACTGCGTGGGCTCATTGTGCAAGCTCTACTTCCGCGAGTTGCCCAACCCCCTGCTCACCTATCAGCTCTACGAGAAATTCTCCGTAAGGACCTGCTCTTGGCACAGCACGGGGACTGCACCCGGAGTGTCCTTCTCCTCCACCCAAAACAAAAACATCACGATTTCTCACACTAAAATGCTGCTGCCGCTTGGCGTCCCCCTAGTTACGAGACCCTTTTTGTTTTGGTTTGAGAGCTCTACAGTGTTGCAATGTTGCATAATGCCCTTGGCCCAAGAGAAACCCTGCTCTGTCTCTTTGTGGATAGTATTTGTTAGGTTTTCCATTGTCCTGAACTGGCGTCCAATTTCCCTGTCCAAAATACTTTTTTTTTTCTCTGTCTCTGTGGGGGGTATGTTCAAGACCCAGTGTCAATTATCTCAAGGTTAAGAAGTACTGTATATGTTATGAGGATGAGCTAATCTGACACTTTTCCCCCCTAAGTAAAATATGAAGATTGTCATAGGCCCTCAGTGATCACATTCTCGATTTACCAAAGACTAAATACACTGTTGGAGGACTTATCTTGGAACCCCCACTCCAAAACCTAAGCGCATGGCACCCACTTTAAACGACTAGTATTACAAATACAAAACTCACTCCGACTTGAAATAAAACCCTTCGCCAAACAAAATGGTCTTGGCTATAGCCTTTAAAGATGGTGTAAATGTTTGCTGGTTGCTATGGAAGGGAAGGGTGGCGGGGAGAGTGTTCTGCCTCTACACCGGCCCTGGCCGACTGACTGCGTGAAGGTGTCGTGTTAATGAAGCACTTCTTAACGCAGAGGCACTGATCCCTACCACTCTCCTCCCTCCATCCTCCTCTCCATCTCCCTTGTTCCTTTCCGCTCCACAGGAGGCCGTGTCAGCAGCGACAGACGAGGAGCGGCTCATCAAAATACATGATGTCATTCAGCAGCTGCCGCCTCCGCATTACAGGTTAGCGCAAAGCCACGCTGCCCCCTGCAGGAACACACAGGCTACAACACACAGTGCTGTCTCCATAACAGGGTGTCAATCTATGTCAATAAACGCAACATTTTCAAAGATTTTACTGAGTTGCAGTTCATATAAGGAAATCAGTCAATTGAAATAAATTCATTAGGCCCTAATCGATGGATTTTATATGGCTGGGAATACAGATATGCATCTGTTAGCCAGAGATACCTTAAAAAAACAAATATGGGTGGATCAGAAAACCAGTCAGTATCTGTTGTGACCACCATTTGCCTCATGCAGCACATCTCCTTTGCATAGAGTTGATCAGGCTGTTGATTGTGGCCTGTGGAATGTTGGCCCACTCCTCCTCAATGGCTGTGCGAAGTTGCTGGATATTGGCGAGAACTGGAACACGTGGTCGTACACATGATCCAGAGGCCAGTTGGACGTACTGCCAAATTCTCTAAAACGATGTTGGGGGGCGGCTTATGGTAGAGAAATTAACATTAAATTCTCTGGCAATAGCTCTGGTGGACATTCCTGCAGTCAGCATGCCAATTGCACGCTCCCTCAACTTGAGACATCTGCGGCATTGTGTTGTGTGACAAAAATGCACATTTTAGAGTGGCCTTTTGTCCCCAGCACAAGATTCACCTGTGTAATGATTATGCTGTTTAATTAGCTTCTTGATATGCCGCACGTGGATGGATTATCTTGGTCAAAGGAGAAATGCTCACTAACAGGGATGTAAACAAATTTGTGCAGAAAAATTTAGAGAAATTAGCTTTTTGTGCTGCATATGGAACATACCTGGGATCTACACTTTACATGATGCATTTATATTTTGGTTCTGTGTAAAAAAAAAATGCATTGGGAAGGATGTCAAACATTAACAATGATAGAGACACATTATATGAACTACATGACCAAAGGTATGTGGACAACTGCTCGTTGAACATCATATTCCAAAATCATGGGCATTAATATGGAGTTGGTCCCCCCCCTGGTCCCCTCCACTCTTTTGGGAAGGTGTTCCACTAGATGTTATAACATTTTTGCTGCCAGAACTTGCTTCCATTCAACCACAAGACCTTTAGTAAGGTCGGGCACTGATGTTGGGCGATTAGGCCTGGCTCGCATCAGTATTGCGCAGTCGTTCGATGGGATTGAGGTCAGGGCTCTGTGCAGGCCAGTCAAGTTTTTCCACAACGATCTCGACAAACCATTTCTGTATGGACCTCGCTTTGTGCACGGGGACATTGTCATGCTGAAACAGGAAAGGGCCTTCCCCCAAACTGTTGCCACAAAGTTGGAAGCACAGAATTGTAAAAAATATAATTGTATGCAGTAGTATTAAGATTTCCCTTCACTGGAACTAAGAGGCCTAGCCCGAACCATGAAAAACAGCCCCAAACCATTATTCCTCCTCCACCAAACTTTACAGTTAGCACTATGCTTTGGGGCAGGTAGCATCTGCCAAACCCAGATTCGTCCATCGGGATTCACCACTTCAGAAGAACGTCTTTCCACTGCTCCAGAGTCCAATGGCGGCGAGCTTTACATCACACCAGCCGACACTTTGCATTGCGTGTGGTGATCTTAGGCTTGTGTGGGGTTCAACCCATGAACCCATTTCATGAAGCTCCCGACGAACAGTTCTTGTGCTGACGTTGCTTCCAGAGGCAGTTTGGAACTCAGTAAGTGTTGCAACCGAGGACAGACGTTTTTAACGCTCTACACGCTTCAGCACTTGGCAGTCTTGTTCAGTGAGCTTATGTGGCCTACCACTTTGCAGCTGAGCCGTTGTTGCTCCTAGACGTTTCCACTTCCTAATAACAGCACTTACAGTTGACCGGGGCAGCTCTAGCAGGGCAGAAACAAACTGACTTGTTGGAAAGGTGGCGTCCTATGAAAGATGGCATCCACCGTTCATAGTCAATGGGCTCTTCAGTAAGGCCATTCTACTGCCAATGTTTGTCTATGGAGATTGCATGGCTGTGTGCTCGGTTTTCTACACCTGTCAGCAATGGGTGTGGCTGAAATGTCAAAATCCACTAATTTGAAAGGGTGTCCACATACTTTTGTGTATATATAGGGTATATTATACAAACATAATGGATGGTTAATGTATTCCACTCAAACAGTTTTAGAACATTATGATCTTATACAAGTAGATAAAACATACTTCTGTAGAATTAGTCATAGAACTGGTGTAAATGTGTGTTTCATCCCCCATCCTGTTCTCAGGACTCTGGAGTTCCTCATGAGGCACCTGTCCCAACTGGCCACCTTCAGCTACATCACCAACATGCACAGCAAGAACCTGGCCATTGTCTGGGCCCCCAACCTACTGAGGTCAGACAACATTATCTTGTTCAATGTCAGGTTATTGTTCATATCTCACCAGTGTTATCAATTGTACTAGTACATATAGGTTGCGCTGAGTAACTGCAGTTGATCTTGTACCGAAAATAGCTATGATATGACAATAGTGTGGCTCAGTTGGTAGAGCATGGTGTTTGCAACGCCAGGGTTGTGGGTTCGATTCCCATGGGGGACCAGTACGGAGAGAAAAAATTTATGAAATGTATGCATTCACTACTGCAAGTCGCTCTGGATAAGAGCGTCTGCTAAATGACTAAAATGTAAATGTAAAATATAGGAAACAAACTAATTATTCTGCATTTTTGTGGAAGTTGGGCTGTGGCGGTCATGAAATTTCGTCAGCTGGTTATTGTCATGCAAAAGACTGCCGGTCTCACGGTAATTGACCGTTAATTAACATAAACATGTTTAGTATCTCCAGGCCTCCACACATACAAGCCGCTGATGCACGCCTTTGGAACATCTACATTTATAAGTATAATACATCAATTTAATATACATCGTCACAATACCTCTATTTGTTTTATTCCAGTCTAAAGAAACATTATGATATGAAGAAAATGTATTTCAGAAGAACAGAATTAGTTGGCCTACTGTAGGCCTATGTTATTTCTCTATGCTCCATGCCATAGGCTGTAGGCTTGTTCATTGAGCTGACAAGATATGCTTATAAGTCCCATGCCATTATTTTGTTTTATATGACTTTATAGTAAGAAGAATATAATTGAACTTAGGAAAAATATCCTTTCTATTTTATTCAGCTACTATGGAGCGAGTGTGCAAATGAAGTGGCTATGTTGAGTGTTAAAGTGATAATTTGAAGCAGGTCCTACAGTGCATTCGGAAAGTATTCAGATCCCTTCTTTTTTTCCACATTTGTGAGATGTTTCTACAACTTGATTGGAATCCACCTGTGGTAAATTCAATTGATTGGACATGATTTGGAAAGGAACACACCTGTCTATATAAGGTCCCACAGTTGACAGTGCATGTCAGAGCAAAAACCAAGCCATGAGGTCGAAAGAATTGTCCGTAGAGCTCCATGACAGGACTCCACCAATCAGGCCTTTATGGTAGAGTGGCCAGACGGAAGCCACGCCTCAGTAAAAGGCACATGACAGCCCGCTTGGAGTTTGCCAAAAGGCACCTAAAGGACTCTCAGACCATGAGAAATAAGATTGTCATGTCTGATGAAACCAAGATTGAACTCTTTGGCCTGAATGCCAAACGTCATGTCTGGAGGAAACCTGGCACCATCTCTACGGTGAAGCATGGTGGTGGCATCGTCATGCTGTGGGGATGTTTTTCAGCGGCAGGGACTGGGAGACTACTCCGGATCAAGGCAAAGATGAACAGAGCAAAGTACAGAGATCCTTGATGAAAACCTGCTTGAGAGGATCTGCAGAGAAGAATGTGAGAAACTCCCCAAATGCAGGTGTGCTACGCTTGTAATATTTCAGTTTATTTTTATAAATGTCCACAAATTTCTTAAAACCTGTTTTCCCTTTCTCATTATGGGGGATTTTGTGTAGATTGATGACCAAATGTGGGGTTTTTTTCACCCATTTTAGAATAATAACATAACAAAATGTGGATAAAGTGAAGGGGACTGAATACTTTCCGAAAGCTAGATTTAGAGTTATTTGGCAACTTTAATTGTGAATGATTACAAACCTTAGACTGTCTTAGTAATTAAAACATAAATGGGCTTCATGGTGCGACCTATAGGCTATTGATGATTTGAGAAAGTAGCAAAAAAAGCTGGAGGTCTGTTCCTTGCCTCAGGCTGCACAGCTGTTCTATCATCGAGTGATCATATTTTCACCCATCAGACTATTCTCAATTTAATCTTTACTAATATGTCAAATTTTGTTTCGATTTAGAATTGCCCATTATCAAATGGGCCGGAACACAGGCAGGGGAAAAAAGAGATATCTGTGTTGCACTCGAATAGTAAATGGAGGCCTCGCGCTTTCCCGACAGTCCGTTTTGTAGACTACTTGGGTTTTATAGCGGAGCATGTGCTTAATATGAGTAGCTGAAAAATAAATATAAAAGAACTTATTTCACTCCATGCATCAACCACTGTTGGTGGAGCATGCTCTCACTGACTGACAGATGATATTACGCCCAAACTCTGTATGCCATGGGTTTTCCGACCTTGTTCCTGCAGCTACCCAGTGCTTCATTTGTGAAACCAAGTGAATTATATATACCAACGACATCTTAAATCAGTTGTTTTTTTGGCATGTGTAATATGCAGTAGGCTATGTATTGTATAATGGCACAATCATCATTTTAATTAAGATTCTTCTTTTGGTCTTGGGCTCATAAGCCTATGCATTTGCATAAGCTCTATGGGTGTTTTGAATGAATCATCACCTTAGAAAGTGCTGTCCATTTCCTTGTGTTGGGCGTCGAAACAACATCCATGTTTTACACTGTCTCAACCGGCTGTTGAACTTCTTTCTTCAAATTGATCATCACAGTGAGGTTAGTTTTAAAAGTATGATAGGCCAACAGTTTTGATGAGATTTTTTGATTGTCTTTGCAATGATGTCAGAGTGGTTAGAGGGACCAATAGAGCCCTGAGTACCAGTCCATTAGGACCTGATGGTAGTTAGCAAGTTGGGTACTACCAAAGCATGTCCAGAAGGCATAAAAGGAGATGAATGTGACTCAACGGTCATGTGGAATTTTACTGCGGTCATGACTGCTATTGTGGCAGTAGTACGGTCACTGCAACAGCCCTATGTGGAAGAAGGAGTCATTAAAAAAATGTTGATCCCCAATGTCGTCTCCCCAGGTCCAAGCAGATAGAGTCGGCCTGCTTCAGCGGCACGGCAGCCTTCATGGAGGTCCGCATCCAGTCGGTGGTGGTGGAGTTCATACTGAACCACGTAGACGTCCTCTTCAGCCCCAAGCTCAGCTCGCTCATACGGGAGGGAGCAGGTACGCATGCCAACCTGTTGGGATCTCATCTCTGCTCACAGTGCCATGGTGCTAACCGAAGCTGGAGGATTATTTCTTATGCAGGATGTTGCTTGATTCTAATTAATGCCAGTGGTGCTTTTGTCATAGCGCAAGCAAAATCCACTTGATCCAAGTTTACCCTCACCCAATGTTTCCTTTAATTTAGAAAAGTAGCTTACTCAGAACAATCACTTTTTATGCAAGTAATTTGTCTCCTCCGTAACAGTGTACATCAGTGGTCACCAACCGGTCGAAATCCAAAGCATTCCAAGTCGATTACCAAACATTTCTGTAAAAATCCACGATAAAGCCTTACTTTGCTTTCGCGCTTTTGGCAGTGGGTGCACTTGATTCAGCAGACCTAGCGCCGGGAAGGCAAAAGTGATCCCATTTTGAACCATTTCATGTGTCTGAAGGAGAACTCCGCCTACCCGGCAGGCCCGGAGATCAAATCAAGTGCCCCTATAGGCCTACTGCTGGCCAACTCGATAGCTCAGATTACCGCGTCTGCACAGTTTCTGCAAGCCATAGACTGTAAAAAGAATCCTCGAATGCACAGCAGAGTTGATACTGTGAGATTTAAAAACGTTTAAAACCATAAATAGAGACTCAACGAATACAGCAAAGAGCTGCGTATTTTATGAGTAAGTTCATGTTTAAGTTGTTATTCAGGACTGTCAACACTTTGTTCAACACTTTTAAAAGCCATAAAATGTGCGTTGTCCCACTTCCATTCACGCTACAACCAGCACTGCAGCTGCAACGAAAAAGTACAGCAAAGTGTTTCCATACACTTGCCTTATTATTAGCGGCTTGTCTTTTTTAATATCCAGGAATATTTCACTTTCTCTGGTCATAGGAGTAACCACATGAAGTGGTGCATGAGACAGAAATAATGCAGTGCGACTTGAGTTTCGCTATCAGCTGGAAGATTGTGTCCCCTTTTCTCAGCGGAGGAAAGGAGAGCGGATGGACGGTGAGTCGGGTGAGAGGCTGCGCCCTACCTCGCCTCAGACTGACCATCAGATGCAGGCCATCAGTCCAGAAAAAGAAAAAAAAGAATTATTATGCCTACTCAGCTATGCCTCACAAGTAGTACAGCAAATGATCTATTACCAGTCTGATCATATACCTACAATTTTTATATCATTTCAAAATGGTCTGAGAAAAACAACAATGGCTGGGAAATTCAAGCATAGCCGATATGCAGTGATAATGTATTGGGCCTATAGCCTACTGTACAAACCTCATTGCTGCAGAACTGTTTTTAATTGGTTAACGTTGCATAGGATTACATTTTTTAATTCATGTTTTAAAAAAAAATCTGAGTGTTAGATCTCTGCTTGCGTTTTGACTCCGAAAGTGATCTTGACTCAGAAAAGGTTGGTGACCACTGGTGTAAATGATCACTTCTCCCCTTCTCCTAGGACACAACTCGTTGTTGTGGTGTAAATGATCACTTCTCCCCTTCTCCTAGGACACAACTCGTTGTTGTGGTGTAAATGATCACTTCTCCCCTTCTCCTAGGACACAACTCGTTGTTGTGGTGTAAATGATCACTTCTCCCCTTCTCCTAGGACACAACTCGTTGTTGTGGTGTAAATGATCACTTCTCCCCTTCTCCTAGGACACAACTCGTTGTTGTGGTGTAAATGATCACTTCTCCCCTTCTCCTAGGACACAACTCGTTGTTGTGGTGTAAATGATCACTTCTCCCCTTCTCCTAGGACACAACTCGTTGTTGTGGTGTAAATGATCACTTCTCCCCTTCTCCTAGGACACAACTCGTTGTTGTGGTGTAAATGATCACTTCTCCCCTTCTCCTAGGACACAACTCGTTGTTGTGGTGTAAATGATCACTTCTCCCCTTCTCCTAGGACACAACTCGTTGTTGTGGTGTAAATGATCACTTCTCCTCTTCTCCTTTTGGGTCACAATTTGTTGTTGTGGTGTAAATGATCACTTCTCCCCTTCTCCTAGGACACAACTCGTTGTTGTGGTGTAAATGATCACTTCTCCCCTTCTCCTAGGACACAACTCGTTGTTGCGGCCCAAGTCCCTGCTGGTGTCGTCCCCCTCCACCAAGCTGCTGACCCTGGAGGAGGCCCAGGCCCGGACCCAGGCACAGATCAACTCCCCCGTCACGGCCGATAGCAAGTACATTGAGGTGGGGGAGGGTCCGGCTGCGCTGCAGGGCAAGTTCCACACCGTCATCGAGTTCCCTATGGAGAGGTATGAACAACCTGCGGCCCTGGTATCATTCTAACGGCTGATGTTTGTCCATGAGTTGTAAAGTATGGAAATGGAGGAGGCATAGATGAGACAATACTTGAATGGAAATATTGTACCTTCAAACCATGAACGCATACAGTTACAGTGCATTCAGAAAGTATTCAGACCATTTACTTTTTCCTCATTTTGTTATATTACAGCCTTATTCTAAAATTGATTAAATAATGTTTTCCCCTTCATCAATCGACACACAATAGCCTATTTTGACAGAGCTAAAACAGGCTTTTAGAAATGTTTGCAAATGTATTACAAATAAAAAACTGAAATACCTTATTTACATAAGTATTCAGACCCTTTGCTATGAGACTCGAAATTGATGTCAGGTGCATCCTGTTTCCATTGATCATCCTTGAGATGTTTCTACAACTTGATTAGAGTCCACCTGTGGTCAATTCAATTGATTGGACATGATTTGGAAAGGCACACACCTGTCTATATAACGTCCCACAGTTGACAGTGCATGTCAGAGCAAAAACCAAGCCATGAGGTCGAAGGAGTTGTCCGTAGAGCTCAGAGACAGGAGTCTGTCGAGTCACAGATCTGGGGAACGGTACCAAAAAATGTCTGCAGCATTGAAGATCCCCAAGAACACAGTGGCCTCCATCATTCTTAAATGGAAGTTTGGAACCGCCAAGACTTTCAAGAGCTGGCCGCCCAACCAAACTGAGCAATCGGGGAGAAGGGCTTTGGTCAGGGAGGTGACCAAGAACCCAATGGTCACTCTGACAGAGCTCCAGAGTTCCTCTGTGGAGATGGGAGAACCTTCCAGAAGGACAACCATCTCTGCAGCACTCCACCAATCAGGCCTTCATGGTAGAGTGGCCAGACACTCTTCAGTAAAAGGCACATGACAGCCCGCTTGGAGTTTGCCAAAAGGCAACTTAAGGCTCTCAGACCATGAGAAACAAGATTCTCTGGTCTGATGAAACCAAGATTAAACCCTTTGGCCTGAATGCCAAGCGTCATGTCTGGAGGAAACCTGGCACCATCCCTACGATGAAGCATCGTGGTGGCGGCAACATGCAGTGGGGATGTTTTTTAGCGGCAGGGACTGGGAGACTAGTCTGGATCGAGGCAAAGCTGTACGGAGCAAAGTACAGAGAGATCCTTGATGAAAACCTGCTCCAGAGTGCTCAGGACCTCAGACTGGGGTTAAGGTTCACCTTCCAACAGGACAACAACTCTAAGCACACAGCCGAGACAACACATGGAGTGGATTTGGGACAAGTCCCTGAATGTCCTTGAGTGGCCCAGCCAGAGCCCGGACTTGAACCCGATCGAACATCTCTGGAGAGACCTGAAAATATCTTTGCAGCAATGTACTCATCCAACCTGACAGAGCTTGAGAGGATCTGCAGAGAAGAATGGGAGAAACTCGCCAAATACAGGTGTGCCAAGCTTGTAGAGCCATAACCAAGAAGACCCGAGGCTGTAATCACTGCCAAAGGTGCTTCAACAAAGTACTGAGTAATGGGTCTGAATAGTTATGTAAATGTGATATTTCAGTTTTGTATTTTTTTTTTTATAAATTAGCTAACATTTCTAAAAACGTGTTTTTGCTTTGTCATTATAGGGTATTGTGTGTACATTGATGAGGGGGGGAAAAAACAATTTAATCAATTTTAGAATTAGGCTGGAAATGTGGAAAAAGTCAATGGGCCTGAATACTTTCTGAAGGCACTGTACGTGGTTTCATATTATAAACAAGTGAGTCATGTTGTTTAGGCAACAATAACAAAAGGACACATGACTACTTGTTTCCCCAACTGAGTGTTCTGTCCATTCACCTCCTACAGGAAAAGGCCCCCCATCAAGTCCAAGAAGTCGCCGGTGGGAAACTGGCGCTCCTTCTTCAACCTGGGCAAGTCATCGTCCATGTCCAAGCGCAAGCTGCACCGCAACCCCAGCGAACCCAGTGAGCTCAAGACCATGGCCCTGGCAGGTTAGATTCCCTTTCTTCTTCCCTCCCAAAAACCAAGCCTTCACTCTCTGACCCTTCTCACAAATAGACATTCAATTTTCCATTTGGTTGGAACGGAAACTAATTTATGTGAACTTATGCCTGTCTGTCTCATGTCCCAGGAGGCAGAGGGGACACGGGGACACTCCGATCGGCCAAAAGCGAGGAGTCGCTCACCTCGCTACACAACGTTGAAGGTAATGTATAATGGGACTAATCTGACTTATCTCCACAGCACTCTGTATGCCTGATGGAGCCTGTTCTTGAGTGAAGTCTGCTATGGTCCAAGTAGTAATGTATTTGTATAGATTGTTTTTTCTAATAAAACATTTGTGACTTGTCTTTGAATTGATGAAGATTTCCCCCTGACTCCCGTAGGAGAGTCGAAGGTGTACCGTCCTCGGCGGCCCCGCTCCAGCAGCGATGCCCTCTCGGCTTCCTTCAACGGTGACCTGCTGGACAGCCACACCCGGCAGCACTGCAACTCCGATGACAATCTGGCCCAGAGCCACAGCGGGGGCGCCACCCGCGACGGGGGGGACAGCGATGGGGACGACGGGCCCATCTATGTTCCAGCCCTGATTTCGCCCCCACGTTCAGCCGGCGAGGACGTGGACCTTAGCCCCCCAGACATCGGCATGGCTTCGTTGGACTTTGACCCCATGTCGTTCCAGTGCAGCCTGCCCGACGGCTCCTTCTCCTTCCCCCTGGGGCTGAGCGATGTCGCTACGGGCGCGGCTGGCGAGGGCACCAGCCTGAAGAGGAACCCAGGCAGCATTGACAACGGCTCGGCGCTCGTCTCTCCCTCCTTCCTGGGGAAGTTCGCCAACCCCTTCTTCTCGCCTGACCTCAGCCCGGCCACGGGAGAGAAAGCAGGGAGCAAGAAGCTGGTCTGCTCAGTCTCTTTCTCTGACAAACCCGTACAGGCTATGTCCCCTAAAAAGTCAAAGTCGGACATTTTGGCTCCTCTGGCCATTTCAGAGCCGTTTGACATGGAGATTTCTAGTAGGCTTACAGAAAGCCATGGTGTTCCACAGCCTTCTTCCCCTCCCTCGGGACTGCCCTGGGACTCTCCTCTGTTAATGCGCTCAGTGCTGCTAAGGACAGGGGAGCCGTCACTGAGCGAGGCCTTTCAGATGGAGCTGCACTGTAAGCTCTCTGCCTACGACACTGAGAGCCAAGACTCCACAGGGGAAGAGAGCACTGCCCAGCAACCTCCAGCAACCAATAGCAAGGAACAATTAGGTTAGTGGTGCATACAGCTGCTTCATTGCATACAGCTGCTACTTTGCATACAGCTGCTACTTTGCATACAGCTGCTACATTTTCACTTTACCACCTATCATGTTTTTTTATGCTAAAAAGATAGTTCACCCAAATTACTAAATTATATAGTAGTTTCCTTTCCCTGTAAGCAGGAAGCTGCTTACAGGGTAAGGAAACCAATATGTAATTTAGGTGAACTGTCCATTTCAACTGTCCGTTTCTCTTTATAGTATAAGGCCTTTGTTTAATTATGCTTTGATTGACAATGCCTGTTTCGTTTCTAGGTTTAGTTTCCCCGCCTCATGCCTTTAACACCTTGCATGGATTTCAGCTCAGAGAAATCTTTCCACATGATGCCGCCAGAGCGCCAGGCTTAACTCTTCCCCCTCTCTCCTACTCTTGAAGACCAAGCCTGCCTTTTTTCTTTTTATTCCCCTCAAACGCACTTTCTCTTCTCTCTGTCCTCACACTGCAGTTCCCTTCTGTTTTTGTCCCCCTCCCAGGAGCCGTAGCTAGTCTGGACTCTCCAAAAGCCTCCCCCGGCCCTCTCAGCTCCTCCTCTGTGTCCCTCCTCCCTCCCCCGCCCCCTCCGAAGAACGCCGCCCGCATGTTGGCCCTGGCCCTGGCAGAGTCCGCCCAGCAGGCCTCTATCCTGACCCAGAAGAGGCCCTCCCAGTCCCAGCCCCCCACGCCAGTGTCCCCCATTAGACCCCTGGAGCCCTCACACTCCCTGGACTGGCCCCCTCCCCCAGCTCTGCGCCCCCAGATGTCCCTCGAGGAGGGACCCAGGGCAGGAGATGCCCAGACCCCAACCTTAACCCCCATCACCCCAAACCTTGCCCCTTCCTCCCCTCCCCCTCCCATCACCCCTACTGACAAACAGCCTTGCCAGTCAGTGAGCCATGAGTCCATCAGTGCAAAGTCCCCCTCCACTTCTCCCGGAGCCAGCCAGGATATGGATTTCACCCCACCGGCTTCCCCCCACCACCAGTGTACCACCACTCCCTACAGCTCTCCAGCTCATGTGTCCCCTACTCGGAGGAGTCCAGACAGGCAGCAGCCCGCCATGGGCCAGGTAGCGGTCAGTAGCACTGGATTCTCCACCACCACCCCAGGCACCACTCCCAAGAGCAAGGAGACGGGTGTCCTGCCACAGCCTGCTCCTGAGGTAAATTGGCGAAAATGTGTCATATTTGCAGAATATTTTTTATGAAGTAACTATATAGCCAACTGGAATTGTTTTTGGTTAATTTTCAGGTCCATGTAGATGAGACCGTCTGGTCGCCATCTCCGAAACCCTCAGAGCAGCGAGTTGCCGTTCCACAGCCTCAAATACAGTTCCATACTCATCCACAGGCCCAGCCACAGTCGCAGACTCAACCCCAGCCTCATCCCCAGCCCCACTCCCATCCCCAGCCTAACGCCAGAGTGGTCCCCACCCCATCCGAGCCAGTGGCGAGACCATGGGAGGCCATAAAGCCAGTTCAGCCCCGCACGGAGCCTGTGACCCACGCCCAAGGGCCCACGCCGCCAGCGCCTCCCGTCCGCTCCATTGAGAGCAAATTGGCAACCGCCGCCCTCAGCCACACAGAGGCCGCCAACCCCGCCATCTTCCACAACATCCTGACAGAGGCCTCCACGCCTGAGGAGGCCCTCGCCCATCCTCACCCTCCCCCGCGTAAGTCTTCCACCCAGCAGTCAGCCTACCTGTACCACACCAAGGGAGAGACTGCCTTACTGGAGCCTCCCGGGGAGGCCTACTACCATCAACGGGCCATTCCCGTGGGGCAGCCTTCGTACCACTACCGGCCAGACAGTGTTCCCCCACACCTCTCCTACGCGTCAAAGTCGGAGCCCCAGATACCTTACAGTGCCCGCACGGACCACCGCTACAACACCCTAGCTCACCCCAGGTCCTGCCACCAGTCAATGAAGCATCACGGGCCTCCCAGGGGTGGCGAGTACATATCACCCGGCCCGGGACACCACGGCCAGGGCTATGGACCCATGGAGGGAGCCCCGGTCTACCCCACCATCCGTAGGGTGCACTCGCTCCACGTGCCCTCAGCAATCCGCTCGGTGCCCATCCAGCGGACCGAGGTGCCTCCCGACGACGAGCTCTTCTACTACCAGCGGCCCGTCTACCAGTGCAATACCTACCAGCAGCCGCTGCAACAGTCCTCGCAGGCCGACTACCACGTCACCCAACTCCAGCCTTACTTTGAGAATGGCCGGGTGCAGTACCGTTACAGCCCCTATTCGCCTTGCGCCAACCCACTGGACGCCCCTTACTACGACGTGGACCCCTACGGGACCATCCGGCTGCGGCACTTCCACTCGTTCAGCAGTCGGGACCTGGGCCCCACCCTCAGTCGGTCGGGGGGCAAGGCGGGCGGCTACCACTACCTGTCCCGCCACATCCTCCCGCCGGGGAAGGAGCACAGCTTCGTCAGCAGAGACATGCCCCCGGGCCATGGCTCAAAGGGAGCCGCCGTCTACTTCGCATGGAACCCAGAGGACTCGGAAAGGCTCCGGATGCACTCCATCCACAGAGAGAGCAGGGCCAGGCAGAAGGTCAAGGGACCTGTCATGTCTCAGTATGACAACGTGGGCCTGTTCGTGCCAGGCGACCTGGGAGGGTACGAAACCCTACACCTGCGCAGTAAGTCGGACCCTGGCAAAGCCATGCTGATGACTGTCGAGGGTAAAGACGGGCGCTACGGAGTACCGCTGGGCTCCCAGCATGCTCCCCGACACCTTGTGTCTGACCCCGACGTCCTCATGTACATGGAGACGGAGAAGCACTGTCAGGGGAACGGCACCGGGGACAAACATAGCAACTCCAGGACCTGCCAGGCCTCCCACTCACACCAAGCCCAACACCCACCCCGCTACCAGGCCCATCAGCAGGACCCCAGCCGACACGACCCCGGGGACGGAGCACGGAGCTTCCAACCCCGCTACGAACAGCCCGATCCAGACCGCCACCAGAACAGGTCCAAAATCCCTGGTAGTTACCAGGACAACGATGACCACCAACACCAGTCGGCCCCCGTCAAAGCTCAGGCCCCTCCCAAGCCCGAGCGGTCGCACAGCATCCGAGAGCGCCAGCAGCAGCACTATAGCCAAGCTGCCACTTCCGAACCAGACAGAGACCACTCATACCAGCCCCACGGTGGGCAGCAGAGACACAGCACCATGGCGATACAGTCCCACTACGACAACCTGGATGATTACCACCCAGCAGCAATACCTCAGCCACAGGCCCCCATGCCAAACCCCCGCGGGGTCTCTTCTGCCTCTTTCCCCACCAACCCTGGCTTCACGGGAAGCCACAGCAACCGAGCGTACTCCACTGCCTTGGGCCAGGGCGCCTTCATCCCAGCTGAACTGGCCCTGCAGAGGCCCGAGACAGAAATACACGCTGAATGAAGAAAAGACTTGTAAAAAAATAAAAAAAGAATTGTGCAGGTTTTAGTAAGCAATGAAGTGACTCAGCTGGAGATGAAAATGTTCCACAGCCTCTGCAGGACAGTGGACTGTCGTCAGAACCTTTCGCATTATTTTTCTCTATTTTTTATGAATTGTAAAGACAATAAGATACTTTTTAGAGAATGTACCATACTTTCTTCAATTGTTCTAAGAAGCCACACAGTCATGACTCATTGAAATGGTGGATGATCATAGAAATGTATATGATATAAGCGAAAGGTCCAAGAAACCAGAACCGCAAAAATGTCAAATATGTGTACAAAGAACTACTGGTAAAAAGGGATTTGTTTTATTTTTGTGTCCAGTTTTGTTTTAACTGGGACTGGGGAGGTATGAGCATAACAGGGATGAAGGTTTGCATTTTAGAAATGCATGTTATCTCCAATCTCTTGTTTACCATTGATATCCATTGTGTACTTTCTGGATGTTTCAGTACAAGTTGTCGAGGGAGGAAGTCTGTAAGTCATCGTGCCCTCCCTCCTGTTTCTGTATACACAAGGCGTTACAGTATGTTCACTTTCAGTCTTCAAGCATCTCTGATTTGGGGTCGGGGCCCAATAGTACAAAGTGAGTTCTAGAACTAGACAGGGTACTTTCACCTAGTACTGTTGGGTTATGTTAATATTTTATTTGCTCTGTGATTGTGTACTTTTGCTATAAAACGGAGTGAATTGAATTATAATGGAATGTTTTGGAACCGAGATTTGTTCTTCATTGCAAGAGTGACCAAACATTTTGGCAGAGTATTTTTGGCCATGAAAGCATTCCTGCTGCACATGTATGGGTTGATGACCGAGTGAGAATGACAACGTTATCTTGAGAGGTGTAACAGAGTAATTCTTAAAATGTGTTTGTTATAGTCTTGTTTTTTTCTGCCAATTTCAAAGGACTTGAATGGACTGGACAACTTAATAAAATTATAAAAATTTGTTCTAACCAAAAAACGGATATTGTACAACACTTCACACAAATGTAAATGCTTGGTCACCCCTTGAGCAAGTTGAATTCACTCCAGCAAAGACATTTTGAAATAAATGTACATACTAATTTTCATAGAATGTGAAAAAGATGGTTTAATTTGAATGGACCATTTAAGAAAATGTGGAATAACTTTTATGGAATCAACTGTCTGCTTTCAGTGCAATTAGTCAATAGCCAGTCAAATTGGCAGAGGATTCAGATTCATCTCATTCAATTTCAAATGCAGGTCATATTTGCATTTGAAAACATTTGACTATATTTCAGTTGTAACGCCCATTGGCTTGTGAAGGTACTGTTCTATTTTGCCTTATGGTCCCTACCTGTTTAAACGGATACTAAACGGAATACTCCCAGATGTCCCTCCTTTGTTGTGGGGCACAGTAAGTGGCTAAATAACCACCTAGTCGTGTTTGAATGTGAAAACATCTCTTGTCTCAGTAACTGGAGAGTTATGCTGTTGGATATAACAAATAAAATTATTCAGGAAATAACAATGAAAATGAATGTCTGTCAGTGGGTTCTTTTGCTAAATTGTCATGTAGAATGTTCAATGCTACTTTTGATGGAGACCCTGAGCCTTTGTATTTCTCAAAGCTCCCTGAGATGTCTTGACCGTAGACATGATAAACACTTCAGAAATGTACAGTAGTTAGTCATTATTGTAATACCAATTTCAGTAAAATTTCCCTGTTAGATGCCAGAGGAAAGAAGCCAATTACAAAAGTATGTATTTGTGACATGCATTGCCTTTGACTAGAGAGAAAAAAAGTCTGGATATATGAAATTGTTTATTTTTGCTTCATTGCATATACTCAGTTTTCAGACTATCTATTTCTGTCGGGCCAATAAGAAAATCTAAAAATAGTCCAAGGATGCTTCACTCCAGGTTCAGTTATTGAACTGCAAGACAAATTGTGGGTTTGGGGGAGGGGAGTCCTTTTACATGAATGAGAATACCACAATGATTTTCTTTTGACCAGACTAGAGGAAATTACAGAAGAGTTCAACCACAGGTACATTGGATTGGGCACTGCATCCATTCACTGAGTAGCTAAGTCCCAGTGTTAGGTGTATTCTCGTGCAGACTCTGTAGAGCCAAATCTGACCACTTCATTTCTTGTTCTTTCACAGACTCTGTTGATCCTCCATTATCTTGCTCAGCTTCAGGCAGTTCACTCTGCAGGAAAAAATTAAAGTATTAACCACGAGAGCAAACTTGACTGAACAAAAATATAAACACAACATGTAAAGTGTTGGTCCCATGATTCATGAGCTCAAATAAAAAAAATCACAGATGCACAAAAAGTGTATTTCTCTCAAATGTTGTGCACAAATATGTTTACATAGCTGTTAGTGAGCATTTCTCCTTGGCCAAGATAATCCATCCAATTGACAGGTGTGGCATATAATGACGCTGATTTACACAGTGATTATTACACAGGTGCACCTTGTGCTGGGGACAATAAAAAGCGCAGTTTTGTTGGCGCGTGCAATTGGCATGTTGACTGCAGGAATGTCTGCCAGAGAATTGAATGTTTATTTCTTTACCATAAGCCATCAACGTCGTTTTAGAGTTTGGCAGTATATCCAACCAGCCTCACAACCGCAAACCATGTGTATTGCTGATGTCAACGTTGTGAACAGATTGCCCCATGGCAGCGGTGGGGTTATGGTATGGGCAGGCATAAACTACGGACGTTGAACACATTTGTATTATATCGATGACAATTTGAATGCACAAAAATACAGTGAGATCCTGAGGCCCATTTTTTGGGAGGGGGTATCTGTGACCAACAAATTCATCTCTCTATTCCCAGTCATGTGAAATCCATAGTTTAGGGCCTAATGAATTTATTTCAATTGACTGATTTCCTCATATGAACTAACTCAGTACAATCTTTGAAATTGCTGCATGTTGCATACATTTTTCAGTATAGTAATATTCAGTGGAGGCTGCAGAAGGGAGGACGGGTCATAGTAATGGCTGGAACGGATAGAATGGCATCAAACCATGTATATGATAACATTCCACTGATTCCGCTCCAGCCATTACCACAAGCCCAGTGTTGTCCAGAAGTATGAGTATCAGGCATAAATAATTTTATTCAGAAACCAGGTAAAAGAGGACTCATGCCAAAGGCATTTACTCTATTTGATTCCACCAGGGAGAGAAGAGAACCAGCAAACTACAACAGTGAGCAGATTTGCGGATTAAAGGTATGTATGAGACTAGTACTAGATGGCAAGTCTGAATGTCTCGTAATTCTACCTGGTCTCAGAGCAGTTTGTATTATTCTGAACGTACATCTAAAAGTCTCCACTTAGTATGGTATATGTTACGAATTCAAATTTGTTGTGGCTAATGTTGAGATTCAAAAGTGCAAGCTTTGGGTTGCGTTATATACCCACCCTCCTTTTGTTTTTTGCCTTAAGTAACCATACCAAATGTAACATACTAATTTGATTGTCACGGATATTTACTGTTACATTTAGTCTGAGGCCAGGCCGCTTATTTGGTAGCCAGGCAGTGAGCTGGTTTTAATATCTATTTCCTCGTTATCGAAGTTCCACCTGCAACATGAAACAGGTTTATAAATCACCATTGCCGTTAAACGTTTATCCCATGTATATACCATCCTACGCTAGAATCCTGTATTGTAGATATGTTACTAGTTAGATCAGAATATTTGGCAGAGCTGATGTAAATGCGAGGGTGCAAATGATTAAAAAGGGCTATGGCGCGTGTAACCGCACAACACAGTGCTTTCTAGCTATATAACGTAAGCTTGTTTTGGAAAGTGTAGTCCAAATGTTATTTTTTGGCTTCATACATCAGCGATTTGGATTTGCCATCAAATAGCTAATACATTTGATGCTGCCATCATTATTCATATTCACGAATTATATATAAACTAATAATTGAGTGAGACCGTTGTAGAAGCTAAATTAATGCTATATCATGTAGCAGTTATCAAGTTAGCTAATCCTCATCTACAGCATAAACATTGTTTAAAGGGTTTACATACCAATGGGATAGTGACGTCTTCATAAGGTAGACGGTCTTCCCTCCAAGCATCATCTGTAAGGTCAAGAACCCTGCCATCTCTTTGAACTTCACTGTCCATCTCTGGATGTTTTGGTTGCCTGCTAGTAGTGCTAGCTAGGTGTGAAGATGGCACAATACAGTATCCTTGTTTGTTGTGGTGGTTTAACCGTAGAAAAGTAGTCTGGTGTGGCAAGTCAGAAGTCTCAATATAGGCTTATGAAGCTAATTTATTTCCCAAAATATGTAATGTAAACACAATAATTTAACCAAACAATGAAGCCTTGCAAAAATCCTTAAAACCTGCGATTCAAATGAGTCGCAGTATTTTGACGTCATATTCTTCGGGAGGGGGATAAGTGCGGTGTTCACGGGTTTCCACTAGATAACACAGCCACAAAGTCAAAATTAGCAACACAACTTTGCATTTATGTCTGACGCGTGCCACATTCAACCAGTTAACAAGTCAAACATTTTAAGACTTTCCAAATTCCGACTAGCACTAGAACGCAGTTGAGCTTACATTCAAATTATGGAATGGTTGTGTCGCAACTGTTCATAAATCAAATGCCTTCTAGTGAAGGGACGTTCGCGAACGAACTGCGCTTTTTGGACGGATTTTTATGTTAAAAGTTAAGAACCGAATCGCATCGGTAAAAAAAAAATGCCGTTAATTTGACTCCCTGATTTGCATACTGTACCTCTGTTTTCTGACATTCAAACAACGATTATCTGCAAAAAAGTTACATAATCATTATCTGAAGATGGTGAATCCTCACTGCAGAAACAATAAATAGTGGGGAGCGCACAGAACCTGTCCCAGCCTTCTGTCGCCAAAGGCAGGAGCAAAAAAATCGCTAAATTTACTTCAAAGGCATTGAAGTTAGGTTCTGAATTAAATGTGAAAAGATACTTTCTGTATGTATAAAATACATATTTTCTAGGACGTTGAAAATGCATATTTTCAAGACGTTGAAATCAGGTTCATTTTCGGTTCTGAATGAAAGTTGAAAATATGTAAACTCAGCAAATAAAGAAACGTCCTCTCACTGTCAACTGCGTGTATTTTAAGCAAACTTAACATGTATAAATATTTGTATGAACATAAGATTCAACAACTGAGACACAACTGAACAAGTGACTAACATAAATGTAATAATGTGTCCCAGAACAAGGGGGGGGGGTCAAAATCAAAAGTAACAGTCAGTAACTGGTGTGGCCACCAGCTGCATTAAGTACTGCAGTGCATCTCCTCCTCATGGACTGCACCAGATTTGCCAGTTCTTGCTGTGAGATGTTACCCCACTCTTCCACCAAGGCACCAGCAATTTCCAGGACCTTTCTGGGGGAATGGCCCTAGCCCTCACCCTCCAATCCAACAAGTCCCAGACGTGCTTAATGGGATTGAGATCCGGGCTCTTCGCTGGCCATGGCAGAACACTGACATTCCTGCCTTGCAGGAAATCACGCACAGAACGAGCGGTATGGCTAGTGCCATTGTCATGCTGAAGGGTACCACATGAGGGAGGAGGATTGCCTGCAATGACAACAAGCTCAGTCCGATGATGCTGTGACACCGCCCCAGACCATGACAGACCCTCCACCTCCAAGTCGATCCCGCTCCAGAGTACAGACCTCGGTGTAACGCTCATTCCTTCGACGATAAACGCGAATCCGACCATCACCACTGGTGAGACAAAACCGCGACTCGTCAGTGAAGAGCACTTTTTGCCAGTCCTGTCTGGTCCAGCGACTGTGGGTTTGTGCCCATAGGCAACGCTTTTGCCGTTGATGTCTGGTGAGGACCTGCCTTACAATAGGCCTACAAGCCCTCAGTCCAGCCTCTCTGTCTATTGCGGACAGTCTGAGCACTGATGGAGGGATTGTGTGTTCCTGGTGTAACTCGGGCAGTTGTTGTTGCCATCCTGTACCTGTCCCGCTGGTGTGATGTTCGGATGTACCGATCCTGTGCAGGTGTTGTTACACGTGGTCTGCCACTGCGAGGACGATCAGCTGTCCATCCTGTCTCCCTGTAGCGCTGTCTTAGGCGTCTCACAGTATGGACATTGCAATTTATTTCCCTGGCCACATCTGCAGTCCTCATGCCTACTTGCAGCATGCCTAAGGCACATTCACGCAGATGAGCAGGGACCCTGGGCATCTTTTGTTTGGTGTTTTTCAGAGTCAGTAGAAAGGCCTCTTTAATGTCCTATGTTTTAATAACTATGACCTTAATTTACTACCGTCTGTAAGCTGTTAGTGTCTTAACGTTCCACAGGTGCATGTTCATTAATTGTTTATGGTTAATTGAACAAGCATGGGAAACAGTGTTTAAACCCTTTATAATGAATATCTGTGAAGTTATTTGGATTTTTACGAATTCTTTGAAAGACAGTGTCCTGAAAAAGGGAAGTTAATTCTTTCTGAGTTTATTTTACAGACGTTGAAAATATGTATTTTCCAGATGTTGAAATCAGGCTTATTTTTAGTTCTGAATGAAAGTTGAAAATAAGTAATTAGTAGACTATTTTTGGGCCAAATCAAGGCTGGTCCAGACCGGACGAAAAAACAATGTCAAGGCCGGTCCGGAACTGCACCAAAAAAAAGACGTCCAAAAGGCATCAGAGTCAGTCCGTGCTTACTGAGTTGTAGCGTACAGTGTTGCCTGAAATTGAATTTTATGAATGCCCATCTATCAAATGTTATTGGTCACATACACGTGTTTAGCAATGTTAATGTGGGTGTTGCGAAATGCTTGTGCTTCTAGCTCCGACAGTGCAGTAATATCTAACAAGTAATATCTAACAATTACACATGTACCCAATACACACAAATCTAGTAAAGGAATGGAATTAAGAATATAAAAATATATTGATGAGCAATGTCAGAGCGACATAGAATAAGATACAGTAGAATAGTATCGGATAAAGTATATACATATGAGAGGGTATGTAGACATTATTAAAGTGACTAGTGTTCCATTTATTAAAGTGGCCAGTGATTTCAAGTCTATTTATATAGGCAGCAGCCTCTACGTGCACAGACAGCATGGTGAAGAAGGCGCAGCAGCGCCTCTTCAACCTCAGGAGGCTGAAGAAATTCGGCTTGTCACCAAAAACACTCACAAACTTTTACAGATGCACAATCGAGAGCATCCTGTCGGGCTGTATCACTGCCTGGTATGGCAGCTGCTCGGCCCATAACCGGAAGGCTCTCCAGAGGGTAGTGAGGTCTGCACAACGCATCACCGGGTGCAAACTACCTGCCCTCCAGAACACCTACACCACCAGGAGTCACAGGAAGGCCAAAAAGATCATCAAGGACAACAACCACCTGAGCCACTGCCTGTTCACCCCGCTATCATCCAGAAGGCGAGGTCAGTACAGGTGCATCAAAGCAGGGCCCGAGAGACAGCTTCTATCTCAAGGCCATCAGACTGTTAAATAGCCATCAAATCAAATGTATTTGTCACATACACTTGCATTAACACCTGCTAACCATGTGTAGCGAAATGCTTGCACTTCTTTTTATCCTTTATTCAACAAAGTAAGTCAGTTAAGAACAAATTCTTATTTACAATGACGGCCTGATGGGGAACAGTGGATTAACTGCCTTGTTCAGGGGAACAACGACATATTTTTACCTCGTCAGCTTGGGTATTCGATCCAGCAACCTTTCAGTTGCTGGCCCAACACTCTAACCACTAGGCTACCTGCCACCCCTCTTGCCTATGTACTGGAGTCATAGCTTAAAAATGGACCAATATAAGTATAAAGAGGGGTTCCTGCAGATGCAGTATTGCCCACATGCAGGAATGCCCCGAATTGCAGGCTACAGTTGCGACGTTCTCAAATGATGCGGCTCACTGAAAACACTCGGAATGCCCATTACTAGTGCCTTCATCAGTGTAAGCAATTTATTAACAGAAAGTGGTCAAATGAGACTTTTCAAAATGTCCACCTTTGTGCTACACATCCAATAAATGGAGTGATGTGATTGGTCAATGAGTTACAAAAACATGACCAATTAGAGTCAATGTTCAACCGACCAATGATGATGGATCATCCCAGGAGGGGGCAGGACAGGTGGCTGATTGGCCCAGGTGGGAGAGCAGAAAAGGCTCTCTTTGGCAATGGACAGGTTCATTTGATGGGCATCCAATATGACTCCCTCCAATCTGACATTATTTGAGTCTTGTTTTAGATTAGCCTACTGCTGTTATGGATTGTGAAGTAGTAAATTAATTAGGGCATTATGTTGAGAGATTTCTGGGCGAAGTACATATTTTACATCCATCCCAAGTACAATTACTGGTGTAAGAACTGCTCAAGTAAAATGTAGCTGATTTAAAAAGTACTCAGTAAAAGAAATTGAGTTTTACAAGAAAAATATTTACCTTGATAATTAGCCAATTTCGCTAAGGTTACCTGAATGTTGTTACACGTGATCTTTACCATGCGTTACATTTAAAAAGGAAGAAAGGAAATGAATGTACAGTAGGAACTACCAACTATTTTATGAGTTGCAACAAGGCATATTTGTATGTAAAATAATAAAGGATTTGTCCAAAATATATTGAGGGTTCTTTTTTTTTTACAATCAAATCTCTCTTTTTTATGTAAATGAAATGTTCTAGAAGTGTACAGACACCCTTTTTGTGATTTCACGTTTTTGAGAAATTTACCCCAAACAGCAAATCACCTTCTCATCCTCGTTGTGTAGTATGGGGGCCCTGAAAAAACATTAGCAAAAGGCTCCAAAAACACCCAAAGACGTCCTTTTAGAAATGGCAAGGCTCTCAGTATAGTGAAGCAGTTATTTATATGTTGTACAAATGAATTGTGTCATTCTGAACTTTATCCGCAAAGTTCAATTCCATTTTGTTTCCGACTGGAGAGATAATTTTGGCCATGTAGTGTTTGTGGACACCTGATCATTGAACGTCTCATTCCAAAATCATGAACATTAATATGGAGTTGGTCCCCCCTTTGCTGCTATAACAGCCTCCACTCTTCTGGGAAGGCTTTCCACTAGATGTTGGAACATTTGCTGTGGGGACTTGCTTCCATTCAGCCACGAGCATTAGTGAGGTCGGGCACTGATGTTGGGCGATTAGGCCTGGCTCGCAGTCGGCGTTCCAATTCATCCCAAAGGTGTTTGATGGGGTTGAGGTCATGGCTCTGTGCAGGCAGGCCAGTCAAGTTCTTCCACACCGATCTCGACAAACCATTTCTGTATGGACCTCGCTTTGTGCACGGGGGAATTGTCACGCTGCATCAGGAAAGGACCTTCCACAAAGTTGGAAGCATAGAATCATCTAGAATGTCATTGTATGCTGTAGCATTACGATTTCCCTTCACTGGAACTAGGGGGTATAGCCCAAACCATGAAAAACAGCCCTAGACCATTTATTCCTCCACCAAACTTTACCGTTGGCACTATGCATTGGGGCAGGTAGCGTTCTGCTGGCATCCGCCAAACCCAGATTCATCCGTCGGATTGCCAGATGGTAAAGCGTGATTCATCACTCCAGAGAACGCGTTTCCACTGTTTGAGTCCAATGGCGGCGAGCTTTATACCACTCCAGCCGACGCTTGGCATGGTGACCTTAGGCTTGTGTGAGGCTGCTTGGCCATGGAAACCCATTTCATGAAGCTCCCGACGAACAGTTATTGTGCTGACGTTGCTTCCAGAGGCAGTTTGGAACTCGGTTTTGAGTGTTGCAACCGAGGACGGACGTTTTTTATGCTCTACATGCTAGATGGCAGCAGTGTATGTGCAAAGTTTTACACTGATCCAATGAACCATTGCATTTCTGTTCAAAATGTTGTGTCAAGACTGCCCAAATGTGCCTAATTTGTTTATTAATAACTTTTCATGTTCAAAATTGTGCCCTCTCCTCATTAGCCTATGTTAGCTCAACCGTCCCGTGGAAGGGACACCAATCCCAAAGAAGAAAGGCTTTCTTACAGGGGAAAAAAACTGAAATTAATATATACTGAACAAAAATGAAAATAAAACAACATGCAACAATTTCAAAGATTTTACTCAGTTACAGTTCAGAAAAGGAAATCAGCCAATTGAAATAAATAAATTGGGCCCTAATCTAATGATTTCACATGACTGGGCAGGGGCAGGGCCGCGAAAGGCAACCACGCTTTGCATCGCGGCAATAGGGTTAAGTGCAAAGTGGCTCATTAGCAAGGATCGCTAAAATATACTTATGCTGCATTGAAGGTTTGCTAGTCATGTTTACAGTTAATAACTTGTAAGTACAGTTTTAAAGTAACATTCCGTCTCAGGATATAAAAGTGTCACCTCTTTGGTGACACTTTTCCCACTTTGGAAGGTATGTCCAAAATTGGTAGACAGTTCCTAAAAAATACATTTACATTACAGAGCAGCGCACAAGTATTAAATCCATATTTTCGATGCTACTTCACCTCCCTAAATCAAAATCATGCATGGATGCCAATGTGTTCCTTCAGGCAGTGTTAGATTTCTTTCATCTTGGAAGTGCCTTTGGCTATAGGATTGTTTGGTGCTGTTCATTGATTTTCTGCCACTGCTTGATGCTTGGCTGTTTGGTTTGTCACTGGTTTTTGCTCTACTGCTATATACATTTGCCTGTTGGGCTCCGCTTGTCTGTCTGTGGAGTTTGTGCTTATTTTAATTCTCGTCTGCTGGAGTTTGTGCTGATTTTAATTCTTGTCTGCAGCAAACCTGTGCTGCAACTTTGCATGGTTTCTTGGAATGGCTACGATCATAATGCTTAACCCATATTGTCTACCTTAGGTAGGGGCTTGTCATTTCTGGGAAGGGCCAGCCCTTTACTATGGCAGGTGTCTGCTCTTATCTCTGAATAGATTTAGTGTGTTTTGCTATGACTTGGAATTGCCTTTGGCGTATCTGCCAGTGTGCTGCCTTGTAGCTCTGGAGTGTTGTGTGCTGAGATGTTGTGAATGTCAGAAGCAAGAAATTAAAAGCATTCGTTTGGCTCCAGCAGGTGTACAATTTTGCATTTGCTCCTTTCCCTATTAGTGCCGTGAACAATATTCCCTGTAATCGCCGACTGTAGACTACAAATTCACCAAGTTCACATGTTATACATTTGCTCAAGACCCTTCTTTTTGGGCCCTAAAAATGTCATTTTTTTGTCTACTGGTTTTCAAATCCAACTTCATCAATTGCCATCGCAGTAAATGTTTGTTTGTATACAGTAGTTGTCACTTCCATCTGAGGGGATGTCAGAGGGAGCCTTTCCGCAATAATCCACCGGAATGCAGAGACTGGCCCTTGGGAGCCATACAGAGCATGGTTCCAGGAGATGTCCAGGTAGGCTGTAGCAGGCATGGAATGCCAACTCATGTTGTATGCATTTTAATCATAAAAGGCTGGAGTACCCACATTTTGAACACAGTGAGCTGTCATACAAGGTTCCAAAAAAATACATTTTATGTATACTGTACTATGTATTCTACTCCATAGGCCCATCACCCATGACCAGCCGAGCGACATACTGAAGCAAGACCCATGACCAACCGTGTGACATCCTGAAGCAAGGTCACTGGAGCAACCCATTGGAAAGATCATTCCATCATCCAGCCTGTCCTGAAGTTGTCAGGGGCCTCATTTATAAATGTTGTGTACGCATAAAATATGCCCCAAAATGTGCATGCGCCAGTTCATGCAAAAGTTAGCTTTTGTAAAAACTGAATGTGCTTATCCTCCCGCAAACTTTAGACCATGTGTTCGCAGTTTCTAGTGGTTGAAGTATTGCTTGGCAAGAAGGCAAAAGTAGCCTAGTAGTAGCCTTGTCCTTTTGCAAATTGGGAATCATGATGACACTCTTATTCCAAAAAAAAGGAAAAAAAAAGTAATAAACAGGTAGCTAAATATAATAAGATGCAATCATTGGCCATTAGTGAGAAGAGCGAAAATCTATTTCTTTTATCTTGGCTTTCTAAACTAATTAGAAATAGGCATGTATTTCCAATAATGTATTTAATTTCCATGATCGTTGCACAATACATTTCTCAACATTTCTGGCCATGATGAGTTCATACTGTATTCCTGAAGTAGCCACACAACAAATTACCATGCACATCGCTCATTTAATTGGACCTATTACATACGCTATTATAATTTAAAGCAATGTCATACATCTGGCATCTGCCACAATTGCAGCGAGTTGTCATAAATATTTTCTATACCCATCCCCAAGATCAGCTGTACGTGGTACTTCCTGAAGCAGCCCATTCGAAAGTCTGCAGTCTACTGTCTAGCCTTTCCTCAAGTCAGGTGAGAATTGAAACTTGACCTGTTGGAATTGAAACTTGACCTGAGACTCTCTACATCAGTCTCACAACTCAATCGCTGGTTGAAAACTGTTTCCTGCCCCTCCCAAAAGATAGAATTTGTAGATAATTGGCCCCCTTTCTGGGACCAAGCCTGGCCTGGCCTGCTGAGGAGTGAAGGACTCCATCCTAGCTGGACAGGTGCTCTCATCTTATCAATCAACATAGACAGGGCTCTAACTCCTCTAGCTCCACAATGAGATAGGGTGCAGGCCAGGCAGCAGGGTGCAGGCCAGGCAGCAGGGTGCAGGCCAGGCAGCAGGGTGCAGGCCAGGCAGCAGGGTGCAGGCCAGGCAGCAGGGTGCAGGCCAGGCAGCAGGGTGCAGGCCAGGCAGCAGGGTGCAGGCCAGGCAGCTTAGTGGAGTCTGACACTAGCATAGGCAGTCAGCTCAGCTATCCCCATTGAGACTGTCTGTGCCCCGATCTAGGTTGGGCAAAACTAAACATGGCATTGTTCGCAATCTCCTCCATTCCCGTCATTATTGAAAGAGATTGTGATATCTCACATCTCAAAATAGGGCTACTTAATGTTAGATCCCTCACTTCCAAGGGAGTTATAGTCAATGAACTAATCACTGATCATAATCTTGATGTGATTGGCCTAACTGGGGTGGCAGGTAGCCTAGTGGTTAGAACATTGGGCCAGTAACCAAAAGGTTGCTAGATTGAATCCCCGAGCTGACAAGGTAAAAATATGTCGTTCTTCCCCTAAACACGGCAGTTAACCCACTGTTCCTAGGCTGTCATTGTAAATAAGAATTTGTTCTTAACTGACTTGCCTAGTTAAATAAATTTTTGAAAATAAACCATGGCTTAAGCCTGATAAATTTACTGGGTTAAATGAGGCCTCTCTTGGTTACACTAGTGACCATATCCCGCAAAGGCAGAGGTGTTGCTAACATTTACGATAGCAAATTTAATTTACAAAAAAAAATCTAACTTGGTTTTTGTCTTTTGAGCTTCTACTCATGAAATCTATGCAGTCTACTCAA
Organism: Salmo trutta; assembly: GCF_901001165.1. Classification (NCBI taxonomy): domain Eukaryota; kingdom Metazoa; phylum Chordata; class Actinopteri; order Salmoniformes; family Salmonidae; genus Salmo; species Salmo trutta. The sequence continues at coordinate 26,495,996 of NC_042971.1, forward strand.
TCACGTACAGGCCTCCTGGGCCGTATACAGCGTTCCTCACTGAGTTCCCTAAATTCCTATCGGACCTTGTAATCATGGCAGATAATATTCACATTTTTGCTGACTTTAATATTCAGTCCACAGACCCACTCCAAAAGGCTTTCAGAGCCATCATCGACTCAGTGGGTTTTGTCCAACATGTCTCTGGACCTATTCACTGCCGCAGTCATACCCTGGACCTAGTTTTGTCCCATGGAATAAATATTGTGGATCTAAACGTTTTTCCTCATAATCCTGAACTATCGAACCACCATTTTATTACATTTGCAATCGCAACAAATAATCTGCTTAAACCCTAGATTCCTAGATGCCCTTCCAGACTCCCTCCACCTACCAAAGAACGTCGGAGTACAAAAATCTGTTAACCACCTAACTGAGGTACTACATTTAACCTTGCGTCATACCCTAGATGCAGTCACACTTTTGCGGTGACCATAGTCATGAAAGAAGTCAAATTCCACATGACCGTTTAGTCACGGTAATTAGGCATCTCCAACATGCTAACTGCCTGGTACTCAGCACTCTATTGCCCCTCTAATCACTTTGACATCAATGCAAATGTCTTTGAAAATCTAATGAAACACTTTGAGAGCCAATGAGCTCATGTTGGGCAACATTTCTATAGGCTATGCAATTGTGGGAGAAAACAAGTGATGGCTGCTAATAAAAAGAGGAGCTTTCTATAGGCTAGGCTTACTATATTTATTTCTCAACTTTCCTAATATTAAGCACATTACTTATATTTACAACAGGAATATAGCCTACCTGGTTGGCATGAAAATAAACCACGAGGAAAAGCATCCTCCATTCGCTATTTAAGTGCATAGATGACAGGTATTTATTTTTTCCCACTGCCCCTGTTTTGATACAGGTGCATGATAATGGTCCATTCTAAATCATAACAAATGTCACACATATATTATTTAGTATATATAAAGACAAGATTAAATCAAGAATAGTCTAATGGGTGACAATATTAGCCTATCACTTGTGAATTATATATTATCACTTGTGAATGATGCCCAGCATAAGAAACAATGCCTTTTTTTGTGACTTTGAATCATAGTCACACACCTCATGTAGCCTAGCCCATAGGCCTATATGTTTTAGTAAGGTTTGTATCACAACTAAAGTGGCCAAATAACTTCTTAAAATTAAGCACAGTTTTATCTCATTCTCTTCATTCAAAGACTGTCATGGACACTCTTACTGAGAGTTGTGGCTGCTTTGTGTGATGTGTTGTTGTCTCTACCTTCTCGCCCTTCATGCTGTTGTCTGTGCCCAATAATGTTTGTACCATGTTTTGTGCTGCTACCATGTTGTTCTGCTACCATGTTGTTGTTATGTTGTGTTTCTACCATGCTATGCTGTCATGTTGCTGCCTTGCTATGTTGTTGTCTTAGGTCTCTCTTTATGTAGTGCTGTCTCTCTTGCCGTGATGTGTGTTTTGTCCTATATTTTTTTATTTATTCCCCGCAGGAGGCCTTTTGGTAGGCCGTGTCATTGTAAATAAGAATTTGTTCTTAACTGACTTGCCTAGTTAAATAAAGGTTAAATAAAACATGAATCCGCTTTACAAGGGGTGTAGAGCCTATCTGACATATATAATCAGCGCGTGAGTTTCAAATTTGGGGGTACATTTTCACCATAAAAATGCACCTTTATAATAAAAGCATTACATGCACAATTGCATTTGGGGTCACTTTTTTGATAATGGTGTTTTCAGCTAATGGAACATTTGCACTTATAGCCTACTACCATGTGCGCATTGCTGCGCTTACAATGTGAAGAAATAGCCTAATAGTTTATCAACATTTTAAGCTAAACGTTATGATCTGTTGCGTCAGCCACATTGCAAAACATATGTTTTTTGATGCTAGTGGTTGTATTAATTTGGAATCTATCGCATCCCACAACTGTCCCAGACTGTTTGGAATAAAAAATGTTGTTGCACAGAATAGAATAGGTCAACGTTTGTACTATGGGGGATAGTAGATTGACACAGGCTAGTGCTTTGCTGTTCGTTAGGCCTACTCATCTTGTTGGCTGACAAAAAGTAAATAGTTCATTCAATATCTTCAATATGCACCTCGGAATTAGATAAGGACGTGCGTAGGTGTGTCCCCAATGTGTCTGTCTTAACTTGTAGCCTGTGAGAAAGATCTGATCATGTGAAGGAGATCTGTGTGAGATGCTTTGGGTTATGCAGCACACTCAGGGAGAAGGGCACAACACAGCAAAAGGCATGGATTTTCTTCTGGTGCATTTTGGCCACAAAGAGGATGCTGCAGTGAAATTCGAGGCATTATCAAGTGCTTGTCATTTGTGAATAAGAGACTAATGAAGTGTGTACAGCATGCGCAAAAAACAAAGCAGAGCTCATGCCCTTCAAGCGACTTTTTTCAAATCATCATTAGAGTTGCATCATGCAGCCTTACAATGTATTAAAAATCAAAACATATAGCCCAACGTTTGTAGAACAATTACATTAATACCTCTAAATTAAGCGTATATGAGTACCTATTTCTTTATTAACCGCTCAACACAGAATAGCCGCATGTTCGCACTGCCTAAAATCATTTGGAGAAAATATTCCTTGACAATAACCGGCTGACGAAATTCCGTGACCGCCACAGCCCTAGTCGCACCCCTAAAAACAAAAAACATTTGTCACAAGAAACTAGTTCCCTGGTATACAGAAAATACCCGAGCCCTTATGCAAGCTTCCAGAAAATTGGATCGGAAATGGCACTACAACAAACTGGAAGTCTCCCGACTATCTTGGAAAGACAGTACCTGCAATATCGAATATCCTATTTTTCCCACCTAATTGAGGAAAATAAGAATAATCCAACATTTATTTTTGATACTGTTGCTAAGCTAACCAAAAAGCAAAAAGCTAACCAAAAAGCAACAAGAAAGGATGGCTTTCACTTCAGCAGTGATGAGTTCCTAGAGTTCTTAGACGAAAGATCAGGAACATTAGAAAGCAAATTACGGACTCCTCTTTGATTCTGCGTATTTCTCCAAAGCTCAGTTGTCCTGAGTCTGAACAACACTGCCAGGACCTTGTATCAATGGAGATAGAGTATTCAAAAACTGAACTATCTCTTGACACATTCAGGAAAATAGTCATGGCCTTTAAACCTTCAAGCTGCAAACTACTGAAAGAGCTGCTTCCTGTGCTTGGCCCTCCTATGTTGAACGTAATAAACGGCTCCCTATCCACCAGATGTGTACCAAACTCACTAAAAGGGGCAGTAATAAAGCCTCTCTTGAAAAAGGCAAACCTTGACTCAGAAAATGTAAGAAACTCTCGGGCTATATCGATCACCACATTCTTTTGGAGAGATTGGAAACCCTAATTGGTCTACACAGACAAGTTCTTGCCTGGTTTAGATCTTATCTGTCGCAAAGATATCAGTTCGTCTCTGTGGATGGTTTGTTCTCTGACAAATTAATTGTACGTTTCGGTGTTCCTCAAAGTTCCGTTTTAGGACCACTATTATTTTTACTATATATTTTACCTCTTGATGATTCGGAAACATAATGTTAACTTTCATTGCTATGTGGACGACACACAGCTGTACATTTCGATGAAACATAGTGAAGCCCCAAGATTACTCACCCTGGAAACCTGTGTTTCAGACATAAGGAAGTGGATGGTGGCAAATGTTTTACTTTTTAACTCGGACAAAACAGAGATGCTAGTTCTAGGTCCCAAGAAACAAAGAGATCTACTGTTGGATCTGACAATTAATCTTGATGGTTGTACATTCGTCTCAAATAAAACTGTGAAGGACCTCGGTGTTACTCTGGACCCTGATCTCTCTTTTGACAAACATATCAAGAATATTTCAAGGACAGCTTTTTTCCATCTTCGTAACATTGCAAAAATCAGAAACTGTTTGTCCAAAAATTGTGCAGAAAAGCTAATCCATGCTTTTGTCACTTCTAGATTAGACGATTGTAATGCTCTACTTTCAGTGAAGAGGTGACAGTGAAGAGGTGACTCTGGGATGCTGGACAGAGGAACTCTGCCTAGAAGGCCAGCATCCCAGAGTCGCCACTTCACTGTTGACGTTGAGACTGGTGTTTTGCGGGTACTACTCAATGAAGATGCCAGTTGAGGACTTGTGAGGCGTCTGTTTCTCAAACTAGACACTTTAATGTACTTGTCCTCTTGCTCAATTATCTCTTTCTATTCTGGTTAGAGCCAGTTTGCGCTGTTCTGTGAAGGGAGTAGTACATAGCGTTGTACAAGATCTTCAGTTTCTTGGCAGTTTCTCACATGGAATAGCCTTCATTTCTCAGAACAAGAATAGACTGACGAGTTTCAGAAGAAAGTTCTTTGTTTCTGGCCATTTTGAGCCTGTAATCGAACCCACAAATGCTGATGCTCCAGATGCTCAACTACTGTAGTCTAAAGAAGGCCAGTTTTATTGCTTCTTTAATCAGAACAACAATTTTCAGCTGTGCTAACATAATTGCAAAAGGTTTTTCTAATGATCAATTTGCCTTTTAAAATTATAAACTTGGAATAGCTAACACAACGTGCCATTGGAACACAGGAATGATGGTTGCTGATAATGGGCCTCTGTACGCCTATGTAGAAATTCCATAAAAAAATAAGCCATTTCCAGCTACAATAGTCATTTGCAACATTAACAATGTCTACACTGTATTTCTGATCAATTTGATATTATTTTAAATGGACCAAAAAATGAGCTTTTCTTTCAAAAACAAGAACATTTCTAAGTGACCCCAAACTTTTGAACGGTATTGTATGTTTTAGGAATATAAATGAAACTTTCAACATTCATTTCTACTTATTTTGATGAAAACTGCTGAATTTGTCCAAACGTGATGCGATTTATTTATTTTGATGATCTACCAGAAATCATGTAAACAGGGTTGACTTGCCTATAATAAGGCACATATATTTACCAATAACAAACAAGAAAATGTCTCATCTGCTTCAACAATACAGTGACTCAAAAACAACATACAAATGGCTACAACTTACTGTAACGTGGTTAGTTATGTTTCCCCTTGCCACTGCACAAATGTGTATTTAATGTTTATCTATTCTAATTGGTTGGTTCAAGTCAGATGTCAATAAGGTGTAATGTCATTGGCTACACTTGCAGATAGGGGGAGATCGTGAACGTAAATTCTTCCCAGTCTGATATTGACATGCAAGCGGTAGGTTACGTTCTGAAATACTGTAATCTATTTACGAGTTCACTATGTACATTTCTTGATGTGTATATATACTGTATGTGTACAGTACCCGTTAAATATTAGGGGCTTCCAGTGATGTGCTTTGTATGTACAGTTCCTTCAAAAAGTATTCACACTCCTTGACTTTTACCATATTTTGTTGTGTTACAGCCTGAATTTTGAAATTGATTACATTTAGATTTAAAAAAATTGTCACTGGCCTACACACAATACCCCATAATGTCAAAGTGGAATTATGTTTTTACATTTTCTTTCAAATCAATAGAAAAATGAGAGGCTGAAATTTCCTAAGTCAATAAGTATTCAACCCCTTTGTTATGGCAAGCCTAAATAAGTTCCTGGAGTAAAAATGTGCTTAACAAGTCATATAATAAGTTACATGGACTCACTGTGTGCAATAATAGTGTTTAACATGATGTATGAATGACTACCTCTTCCTTGTACCCCACACATACAATTATCTATAAAGTCCCACAGACAAGCAATGAATTTAAAACACAGATTCAATAACAAAGACCAAGGAGGTTTTCCAATGCCTCACAAATAAGGGCATGTATTGGTAGATGGGTACAAATACAAAAAGCAGACACTGAATATTCTTTTGAGCATGAGGAAGTGATTCATTACGCTTTGGATGGTGTATCAATACACCCAGTCACTACAAACATACAGGTGTCCTTCCTAACACAGTTGCCGGAGAGGAGGGAAACCGCTCAGGGATTTCACCATGAGGCCAATGGTGACTTTAAAACAGTTACAGAGTTTAATGTCTGTGATAGGAGAAAACTGAGGATGGATCAACAATATTGTAGTTACTCCACAATACTAACCCAATTGACAGAGTGAAAAAAGGAAGCCTGTACAGAATAAAAATATTCCAAAAATATGCATCCTGTTTGCAACAAGGCACTAAAGTAATACTGCAAAAAATGTGGCAAAGCAATTCACTTTTTGCCCTGAATACAGTGTTATGTTTGGGGCAAATCCAATACAACACGTTACTGAACACCACTCTCCATATCTTCAAGCATAGTGGTGGCTGCATCATGTTATGGGTATGCTTATAATCATTAAGGACTGGGGAGTTTTTCAGGATAAAAAAAGAATTGGAATAGAGCCAGGAACAGACGAAATCCTAGAAATCCTAGAATTCATCTCCCAGACACTGGGAGATGAATTCACCTTTCAGTCGGAGAATAACCTAAAACACAAGGCCAAATCTACACTGGAGTTGCTTCAAGAAGACAGTGAATGTTCCTGAGAGGCAGAGTTACAGTTTTGACTTAAATCTACTTGAAAATATATGGCAAAACCTGAAAATGGTTGTTTAGCAATGAAAAACAAACAATTTGACAGAGCTTGAAGAATTTTGAAAAGAGTAAAGGACAAATGCTGCACAATCCAGGTGTGGAAAGCTCTTTGAGGCTTAAGTCGTTCGCATGCTTCCCAGCTGAAACAGTTTGGTAGAGTTTGTGCTTTCAGTATATTTTAATGACATTTTGTGATGTTCTTGATCGTTTTGGACTTCGGTAAGTTTTTTTGTTTGCTCGGGCACATGACATTTTTCTGAAGGCAAGCCGAAGTTCGGAGCCAAAGTCTACACCCCTTTGTTGATGATTGGTCAACAGTAGGGATTCTTCAATAAAGTCTTTGTTGTCAATCAATGAGGGATGGATGACTTGTTTTCATGCACATTTTTTAATTGAAAAATACTGCACCAAACATCTTAGATGTAAAATTGCATGACTAAGAGCTCTTTGGCAAAAAAGTCATGACAGATGACAGATTTCTTGAGTTATCTTAGATTAATTCTGACTATTTTGAGGAAGTGTATACTGGCTATGGTGTCTCAAAATGGACAAACAGTACTATTGGCACTTTTTTTCTTGTTTTTCAAGCGAAGGTCTTTTAAGGGTGTGTGTGAGCATACTCATTCCATTTGGCTAGCTGAGTTCAGCTAGGCGCCAGCCAAACTGTAGCATGCTGACGCCTTTACCCAGAAAGACTCACAGCTGTAATTTCTGCCAAAGGTGCAAAGTATTGTTGACTCAAGTCTATGAATACTTATGTAAATGAGTAATCTGTATTTCATTTTCAATAAATTTGTTAACATTTCTAAAAACATGTTTTCACTTTGTCGTCATGGGGTATTGTGTGTAGATGGATGAGAGAAGAAATTAGGAATTTAATACATTTTGAATTCAGGTTGTAACACAACAAAATGTGGAATAAGTCAAAGGGTATGAATACTTTCTGAAGGCATTGTATCTTATTGCTGTACGAGCAAGTTAACTAGCATGTTCTAAATGTAATGGTCGCATTAGCTCCCTGCTAATGCACAGTTGTTTCCATGATAGAATCAACAACCATCAACATCATTGAGCTATGCACATCTGATGTGCTGTCCTTTGATTATTGTTGCAGGTACTTGCAGATATTGTGTGTTGTCGTGTTTTTGTCATTGTTATAATTGTTGATATAACCCCAGTCAGATATTGACATGCAAATGAATAAACTACAGATCAACTGGGACATTGGCTGGCCTTCTTTTCTTTATTACGCAATGCAAGAGAGCGTAAAGATCACATCTGTTACATAAGCTAGCTAGTCAGCTAACAGGCAAAATGTGGCTGACAGTAGTTGCTCAGCTAGCATAAAAATGAGTGCATAAAATGCTGTACAATGACGAAAAATATGACAAAAACATTGACAACTTCATAAGGAAACAAATACTGTACTCACAGTTCTTGCATTCATGCACAGTGAGGGATAAAATAGTTGAATAATGTTAGAAGATCTGAGATTCTCTGCACAGCCACATGTACAAGTACACTTAGTACAAGGGCAGCCATGGATGCTCCATCAGTCTGCACTGTAGTTCCACCAATCTGTTTTACAGCCTTTGCATATGATACATCATGACTGATTCTACATCTCTGAGCCTCTCTATATTCTCTCTGCACCTGGCATCCACCAAATGTTTCCCCCCACAATTACAATACTTAACCTTCACATTGCTCCCACATTCACCAGAATCATGTTCCCCTCCACACTTGGCACGTTTTCTTTCCTTTACACTGATCAGCTACACGTCCCATTATTTGACATTCAAAACACCATAATGGGGAGGGGACACATTTTTCTGACATTGAACCTAAGGAATCCTATTGGTACTTTTCCAAGCAAAACTTTCTCAAACCTCAGCAGCACTGATAGCTGTCACTTCTTTGACCCTCTTTTCTACTGATCAACCTTTTGGCCTCAATCACTCTGCCTCCCTTCACATTTAAAAAAAATATCATCTATGGATAAAGATATTGGGTCCCCAGTGATGACTCCCCTTGACCTAGCATAACCACCAGGGTCATGGCTTTTAATCTTATTCCCATTAAGCTTTTCCATTTGCAGAATCTTCCCTTGCTGATCCTGTCTACCAGCAATCTACATTTTCCAATGAACCAGGCTAGTTTGACTTCACCTATCTCTTTCTCTACAGCATTGGTTAGTCGGGATAGGGTGTAAATGAGGCCCTGTGGTCTTATCAAACACCATCACCCCTTTCCACCCCGACACATTATTACTCTTTCTTCCTACCTTGGCCCTCTTTGTGCTTTCTTTACTAGACTCAACTGCTTTCAGTATCATGATCTCTCTTCTTCCTATGTCTTTCCACTACTAAAGAACTTGGGCGTTAGGCCAAAGATTATGGATATACTGACAAGATACTTGTCTCTCCGCCCTAACAATGGGAGTCGTTGTCCACAAAGCAGCACGGCAGGCTGTCTAGCACCCGCCTATCCTTGCTTTGAATTGGTGGATACATCTCATTATTTTAATACTTTTTGAATATTCAATTAGGGTTGTTGACATCAGCGGCCTGACACTATGCTACTAGTCTCATGCCATGAATATGCATAGCCATCTCGAGACAACTCCGATGTAGTTTTTCTCAAAGTTGCGGTGATATCACGTCCTAGTTATATCCGTACACTCGTAGCAACCTAAGTATTACAAAACTTTGATTCAATCAAATAAACCATTTACTGTTTTGTTGAACAAATTCAAGACTCTCATTGACCTCCATACAAAAACTGCTTGATTGGTGGGCGGAAAAACGGTAAAAACATGCCACCTGCTGGAGGGAGAAAGATTTTCCACCTGGTTGTGCCTCTCTCTTTACGTCTTCCTCTCTGGTTAGGCTAATAAACATTGCTAGCTCATGCTAGCTGTGAGTCATCAGTCACTCTTAAAGGGAAAAGCTTTCTTACAGGTGAATAAAACAGAAATTAATATATACTGAACAAAAATAAATACGTTACATGCAACAATTTCAACAATTTTACTGAGTTACAGTTCGTATAAGGAAATTAGTCAATTGAAATAAATTCATTAGGCCCTAATCTATGTATTTCACATAACGGGGCAGAGGCGCAGCCATTGGTGGGCCTGGGCGAGCATAAGCCCACCCACTGGGGAGCCAGGGCCAGACAATCAGAATGAGTTTTTACCCACAAAAGGGCTTTATTACAGACATAAATACACCTCAGTTTCAGCAGTTGTCTGGGTAGCTGGTCTCAGACGATCCCGCAGGTGAAGAAGCAGGATGTGGAGATCCTGGGCTGGCGTGGTTACACAGATCTGCAGTTGTGAGGCCGGTTGCATTTTAGAGTGGCCTTTTATTGTCCCCAGCACAAGGTGCACCTGTGCAATGATCATGCTGTTTAGTCAGTTGTTTAATCAGGTGGATGGGTTATCTTGGCAAAGGAGAAATGCTCACTAACAGGGATTTAAACTAATTTGTGCACAAAATTGGATAGAAATAAGCTTTTTGTGCGTATAAAACATTCCTGTTTTTTTTTTATTTCAGCTCATGAAACACTTTACATGTTGCATTTATATTTGTTTTCAGTATAGAACTGTGGTTGAAAATGCTGTAATTCATGTTGTATTGTGCTGTAACTAATGACAACAAACTATAATTTAATGGGTTCAATTAAGAAAAAAAGTTTCTGATTGGGGTGACAAAATCCTACAGTACTTCTATGAATACTTATGAATACAAAAATCTATAGGATCCAATCGGATTACTTTTAGGATTCTGATGGAGGTCATACAAAATATTGGATTGCGAGGATCATATAGGGTCCAATAGGATTACTTTTGATTCCCAATAGGAAAAAAGTTGTCCAATAGAATTCTGATACCGGTTACACAAAAGCCTATATTTTTTATTTTTAACCTTTATTTGACTATGCAAGTCAGTGATGAACAAATTCTTATTTTTTTTATTTTAACCTTTATTTAACTAGGCAAGTCAGTTAATTAAGAACAATTTCTTATTTACAATGACGGCCTACCAGGGAACAATGGGTTAACTGCCTTATTCAGCGGCAGAAGGACATATTTTTACTTCGTTAGCTCGGGGATTCGATCTAGCAAACTTTAAAGGTTACTGGCCCAACGCTCTAACCACTAGGCTACCTGCCGCCCAATCATTTACAACGATGACCTACACCGGCCAAACACGCACAATGCTGGGCCAATTGTGCGCCGATCTATAGGACTGCGAGAACCCTATAGGATCCAGTATGATAACTTTTTTTTATTTCCAATAGGAAAAAAGTTATCCTATTGGAAAAAAATCACTAATAATCATATAGGAAGTTTGTAGATGAAATACACCCAAATGTTCCATATTGCGTCTTTCTTAGCTTATGATGTCAGAGGGTAATAAGTGGACTATTACTTTATGCATATGCCACGCTATATGAAACAGCTGTTTTGATAGTTTGGCGCAGACGTTGTTAATTCATTTAGTTATACCGACGTTTCATAACTGTGTATATAGTCATGTCTCTTTAAATTCACCTCAAAAAATTCGTCGCGCCATGATCACATCAGGCATTTGTCCAATCAAACGAAAGATGTAGCCCTTTCGTGACAAGGAAGTACCTTTCCATTGGATATGTCTGCAACTACGTAGTTGTTTCTTTAAACAGGGAGTTGCAGATTGGTTACCCGAGTACCTATAGTTTGATGACATTTTACTTCTTATCAAGTGGTTTGGTATAGTGGACAACTGGGTCAGGTATGTAACGCTACAATATGATTACAATACATATTTTTTTTATGTAAATGTATGAAATGTATGCATTCACTACTGTAAGTCGCTCTGGATAAGAGCGTCTGCTAAATTACTAAAATGTAAATGTATGTAGCTAACATTACAAATCAGCGATAAAGTTGTGCGTTTAGATGCGTTGTGGGACATTACATTGGGATTTGCCATGAGCGCATATGCATGATGTAGAATGGGGATTAATGGCAGTTAAGTCATAATTTTTGGGGGGTAGATAAGCTACAATGTGTTAGCACATATTACACGAATATCACTTATCTGAAACATGTTCACGTATTATGATGTAATATGTTTTGAATTGATTCTGTCTATCTATAAAATAATGTACACAATGCAATTCACTTTTTTTGTTTGAGGCCAAATATGGTAGTGTGCTAAATGGATACATGGGGCCTTTATTGATACACTTGTAAAAGTATGTAGACTATTTAATTAACACTAATTCATTCTATTGGATTGAGATGTCAAACCTACTTGGGAATGTATTCGTAATTTGTAGTGGGTTTCCTAGATCCTACATAGCCCAAGATGTACTCTTAAGTAGCCTACTGTTACTCCTAAAAGGTCCAAGGACCTATTTGTTATTTTCAGAGGTAGACTGGCTCTGGCAGCCAACACAGCCTAATACTCCATCAAAATGTGAATCGATTCTCAATTGCAATACCTTTTTAGGAACATAAAGCCCTTTACTTTCATACCACATCAAAATACTTTCACAAATGCAAAATATACAGTTACTGTACACTGTTATAGCTGACTTTATCACAGTTGCAGCCATCAGTAATTTTCAGTGATAACAAACTCCCCCGGGACTGCCGCAGAAGAAATATCAGCCACACAGAGAAGCATGACATTGAACTATACTCAACTTACTAGAGTTTTCCCTCTTAGTTAACATTATCAACGTTTCCCTTTTACTGTGGGAATTGTGATAAAATCAACGCCATATTAGCGGCTTTCAATGCAACATACCGAAACAAAACTAACTATGCAAGAGATTTTGTTGTAGGCAGAACCCATTCGAGTAGGATTCTATTGTACTGAAATGCACGACTCAGCCCATACTCTACACAGACCGGGGCGGCATAACCAATCAGAGCTGCAGTAGACCTATATGCAAATAGACCATTGCGATATATGAATCTGTGCCATTCACTTTTAACTGGACTGGGTTTACAGCATGAGCGGTCTTGATTAGGGCTGTGGTGGTCATGACATTTTGTCAGCCGGTGATTGTCAAGAAAATAACTGCCGGTCTCACGGTAATTGACCGTTAATTAACATAAACACATTTAGCATCTCCTGGCTTCCACGCATAGCCTACAAGCCACTGATGCAGACCTTTGGAACATCTCCATTTGGAAAAAGTCAAATAAATCCATGTAATATAGCCTACATCATCACAATAAATGAATTATTCATTTTAGACGGGTCTAAAGAAAGATGATATGAAGAAAATGTAGTCTATTTAAGAAGAACAGAATAGCATACTCTGAGTTGTCCTTACGTTTGGTCCTGATCTGGCTATGCCATATAGCTGTGGGCTACACTAGTTCATTTAGCAGACAAGATTTGCTTAGGATTCCGTGGCATTATTTTATAGTATGAAGAATACAATTGAACATAGCTGAATAAAATAGAAAGGATATTTTCTCCAAACGATTTGAGGGAGTGTGCACATGCGGCCTTCTCTGTGTCTGAGCCTTCTCTGTGGTTTTGAGAAGTGAGAAATGATTTGTCACTTGTGATTTGTGTGTAGGATAGGCTACTTGAGAGGAGGAGTCTAGAAGGCTATGCTCAAAGCCATTACTTGTCAACTTGGCAGATTCAGACATGGATCTTGTGCTGAATGTCGCCGACCACTATGTCCTCACCCCCTACGTGTACCCATCGTCAGTAGCATTCCCCCAAAAACACCTACAGTACTAGGCCTGCCTCCCATTTATCATACTGTTATTTACTGTACGTTATCTGAGTTCTAGTAACACATAGGGCTGGGCGATAAGGCCAAAATCTCATATCATATATGGTATTTTTCCAATTTTTGACGGTGTGACGTATTTGATGGTATTTTATGTTTTTGATTAATAAAAGTTCCACATTTTCTTTGAGTAGTGCGTGACCCTAGGGTGGCAACACATATATTCTAAATTATTTCAATGGGTCTTTCTCCATTCGGATTGTTTTATACTTGGGGTGGCAGGTAGCCTAGTGGTTAACCCACTGCATTGGGCCAGTAACCGAAAGGTTGCTGGATTGAATCCCCGAGCTGACAAGGTAAAAATCTGTCGTTCTGCCCCTGAACAAGGTAGTTAACCCACTGTTCCCCGGTAGGCCGTCATTGTAAATAAGAATTTGTTCTTAACTGACTTGCCAAGTTAAATGAAGGTAAAATACTGTTCAATTCAACTTCAACCTGCATTTCCTGCACTCATTTGAGATCATTTCCACACTGCCACGTTATGGGCAAAAATACTAGGTGTTATTTTTAACCAAATGTTACAATTGCAATTTAGATCAAAACACTTGGGTGAACTTTTGGAATCATGGAAATAGAATGTTTATTATAATTTATTATCATTATAATAGTTACAGTGTTGTTCGACATGACAACGAATGAAAATTCCATGGACGAGTTATTGTGACGGTAGGAACCAAAGTGATGTTCCGTGTAAATCTTTGTTCACATAGCCAACATATTCATGCTTCGCCTATTCCTCTTTGATTTAGAAGATACTGTTGCACAAACAACATGCTGATTTAGGCCTCCACCAGCTATCTACATTTGCTCTGACTCAGTACTTTTATTAGCTAGCCAGCTAACTAGCGATTAGTATTAGTGGTTAACACGATTTAGTTTAACTTGCTAAGAAAATACAAACTTTTGCAGATGTAATTATAGAACGCGAGTGGATATATATTAAGATCAAATTGGAAACAATATTGTTGTCATCATCATTGTTGCATGTGCTGCATTGACCATGCAGACTGAACGAAAGTGTCTTGTGGTCAAACGACAACAAATGCGCTCCTTGAGTGACGGGGTGGGACTAGGTCTGTGTGGAGAGAGAGGGGAGGGATGACTCAAGTAGCAGAGTAAACTATAAAAATGGACGTTACACACGGCGTATCCCATTTAACAAACCAAACATTCAAATACCGTTATAGAAGGTAAAGTAAAAACCCAAACCGGTCCGTGCATCAATACCGGTATATAGTCAAATACAGTATACCGCCCAGCCCTAGTAAACCACTACTGTATATATATGATGAAAATATGATTGATATAGCCTATAGATCTAACATTGACTAGTTGACTACCCACCCTGTCCATAAGCCATGTCCAGTTTACATGTGATGTGTCACCCTCAAGAAGTCAATTCTACCCACAAATCATTTATGACATTGTCTGCTACATCTGCGAATTTGTCTCTTCTCAAAACCTGAGCCTTCTCTGTGTCTGAGCCTTCTCTGTGTCTGAGCCTTCTCTGTGTCTGAGCCTTCTCTGTGTCTGAGCCTTCTCTGTGTCTGAGCCTTCTCTGTGTCTGAGCCTTTTCTGTGTCTGAGCCTTCTCTGTGTCTGAGCCTTTTCTGTGGTTTTGAGAAGTGAGAAATTATTTGTCACTTGTGATTTGTGGGTAGGATAGGCTACTTGAGAGGAGGAGTCTAGAAGGCTATGCTCAAAGCCATTACTTGTCAACTTGGCAGATTCAGACATGGATCTTGTGCTGAATGTCGCCGACCACTATGTCCTCACCCCCTACGTGTACCCGTCGTCGTGGCCTGAAGACGGGGCGCTGCGCCAGATCATCAGCCTGTTGGTAGTCACCAACCTGGGAGCCGCAGTCCTCTACCTGGGCCTGGGGTGGCTGAGCTACCACTTCATCTTTGACCACACCCTCATGAAACATCCACAGTTTCTAAAGGTATGTCTATCTTTATAATACTCAATAATTGTAGCCTGGTCCCAGATCTTGTTAAACATCACAACACCTGTAGGACTTGGCAAGAGAACACAAAAAGATCTGGGACCAGGCCACAATATAGTTGTATACAGTTGAACTGCGACAAACTATATATTTTGAATAGCATCCAGCAAGGTTTATTGACATACTGTAAGGTTAGGCTAATACTTGAGTTGGCATTTGCTTCTTACTTCTTACTGGTTACTATTCTTTCTTCCCAAGTGTTTTCTCAATGATGGCGCCGACGGAGAAGGGCGATATCTTTCGAGTTCCAACCCAACTTTATTTAGTGATTTAAAAATGTAATTACATTTTTTAAAATCTTTACTTTTTTACAGAAAGTTCATACTATTATCACATATGACCGGCAAGCACTTCTAGACATCAGATCGACAGTTACTAACCTCGCTTTCTACTTCAAATCTGAAATTAAATTCCGACTCAGCTGTTCCCTTGTTCATACCAGACCCCATTCCTTTGTTTCATGGGCTACCAAAACGCCTCAGGTGTATATGTGGTAGAAAAGCCGATATCCTGTTGAGATTGAGACGGAAATAAGATTGACCGGCACTCCCCTCCGTTCTATTGTCCAGTCACTCGAGAATAAGATGGATGAGCTTCGTTCAACCTGGGCCTGGGCCTGGAGTCTCCTATCAGAGAGACTTGAAAAGCTGCAATATTATATGCCTTGCAGAGATGTGGCAGGATGCCTATGTATGTAGAACTCAGTGGTTTCTCCATGCAGTGACACGATCGGACGAAGGTAGCCTTGGGCAAGTCCAAAGAGGGAGGGGTGTGCCTCTTCACAAACAACTGGTGCGTTACTTCCAATGTGAAGCAAATCTCAATCTCTTGCTTACCTGATATAAATTACATCATGTTAAGTTGGAGACCCTTTTATGTACCAAGAGTTCTAATCCGTAATTATCACGGCTGTCTACATCCCTCCACAAACCAACGCCACTTTGGCACTCAACAAACTGTATGGGGCCATCACCTAGATAAAGTCTCTGCCCACCAGAAACAGTTTAACTATTGCGAGGAGACTTAAAACCTAATTTCTACAAACACGTCTCCGGTGCCACTAGGGGCGCCAAAACTCTAGACAAATGTTATTCTACTCACAGAAACAAATACAAGGACCTCCCTTGTCCTCCCTTTGACAAATCTGACCACGACTCTATTCTCCTGCTACCCGTTTACAAACAAAAGCTTAAACAGGAAGTACCGGTGGCACACTCAATACTGAAGTGGTCCGATGAAGAAGACGCAAGGTTACAGGACTGTTTTGCTAGTACAGACTGGGATACGTTCCGGGATTCATCCGATGGCATTGAGGAGTTTACCACATCAGTCATGGGCTTCCTAAATAAGTGCAGAGACAAAATTGTCCCCACAGTGACAATCCAAATGTATCCAAAAACCATGCATTCCGGGCTGGGCAAAAGGCTAGAGCTACCACTTACAAGGAACGGGACACGGACATGGACGCAGTCGTGTAGAGTAGGTTACAAGGCTAAACTGAAAAACCTAACCTCTATCAAATAAAACGATGGCGGAGCCGCAAAGTACTTCTGTGCAAGGGTGTTTATTTACATAGTGATTCCGGAAGATAAACAGTACTGCCACCAAAAGTATACATTATGGGGACAGCTAAAACAGTGCTGCCCCATCAAAATGCCCCCCCCCCCTTTGAACGGAAAGAGAGGCTCATTTTGTAGGGGAAGCCCCTTCCATCAGAATATACCAAATTCATTAATTAATTAAGCCATTATCAACATCAAAGCCTATATTTTCCACTCAGCTCAACATATCATGAATTATATTAATTGAACCTTTGCAATCGGTTTATCATAATACTATATAGCACAATATAACACATTTACAGAATCCCATTCATCATAACATGGTGTCTTCCAATATGCCCATTCATATGAACCCGCCATTCGGGACAGGCACTACAAAGCCCAGCCCAATTTTCATAGCTTGGGTCCTTTTTTCAGCATACCCGGAAGCTATAGAGACGGAGAGAGAGGAACAGGAACAAACAAACAGCGCACTCATCCATAACATTGATAAGTACAATAAAAGTCACTTCAATCAAATCAAAATGTATTTGTCACATGCGCCGAATACAACAGGTGTAGACCTTATAGTGAAATGCTTACTTACAGGCTCAAACCAATAGTGCAAAAAAAGGTATTAGGTGAACAATAGGTAAGTAAAGAAATAAAACAACACTAAAAAGACAGTGAAAAATAACAGTAGCGAGGCTACAAAAGTAGCGAGGCTACATACAGACACCGGTTAGTCGGGCTGATTGAGGTAGTATGTACATGTAGATATAGTTAAAGTGACTATGCATATATGATAAACAGAGAGTAGCAGCAGTGTAAAAGAGGGGTTGGGGGGACACACACAATGCAAATAGTCCGGGTAGCCATTTGATTACCTGTTCAGGAGTCTTATGGCTTGGGGGTAAAAACTGTTGAGAAGCCTTTTTGTCCTAGACTTGGCACTCCGGTACCGCTTGCCATGCGGTAGTAGAGAGAACAGTCTATGTCTGGGGTCTTTGACAATTTTTAGGGCCTTCCTCTGACACCGCCTGGTGTAGAGGTCCTGGATGGCAGACAGCTTAGCCCCAGTGATGTACTGGGCCGTACGCACTACCCTCTGTAGTGCCTTGCGGTCGGAGGCCGAGCAATTGCCGTACCAGGCAGTGATGCAACCAGCCAGGAGGCTCTTGATTTTGCAGCTGTAGAACCTTTTGAGGATCTCAGGACCCATGCCAAATCTTTTTTGTTTCCTGAGGGGGAATAGGCTTTGTCGTGCCCTCTTCACGACTGTCTTGGTGTGTTTGGACCATTCTAGTTTGTTGTTGATGTGGACATCAAGGAACTTGAAGCTCTCAACCTGCTCTACTATAGCCCCGTCAATGAGAATGGGGGCGTGCTCGGTCCTCCTTTTCCTGTAGTCCACATTCATCTCCTTAGTCTTGGTTACATTGAGGGATAGGTTGTTATTCTGGCACCACCCGGCCAGGTCTCTGACCTCCTCCCTATAGGCTGTCTCGACATTGTCGGTGATCAGGCCTACCTCTGTTGTGTCGTCTGCAAACTTAATGATGGTGTTGGATTTGTGCCTGGCCATGCAGTCATGGGTGAACAGGGACTAGAGGAGGGGACTAAGCACGCACCCCTGGGGAGCTTCAGTGTTGAGGATCAGCGTGGCAGATGTGTTGCTACCTACCCTACCTGCATGAAAGCTTGTCTGCGTATTCCTTATACCACACTGTTACTGACGGGAGGTAAGAATAATGTGTGTAATGTATGAACTGAGATCGCTAAGTTAACTTGTGGGTCGACCCACATTGCTAACGTAGCTGAAAACGGAGCAGGGAAAGTGAGATGAGTGAGTTTGCTGCCCGCGGCCAGTGATGGACTTCTCCGTCACAGACGCATACAAGAAATGCAAAAGGACAATATAGGAGGAAGGTGGAATCCTGTTACACTGTCTGTGACGCTTGTCGTATGTCGCAGGGCTTGCAGACATTAACAGATTTTTAAAAACACCAGACGCGATCAGGACACGCAGGTGTAAATATCAAAACAAACTCAATAAGGAGATGGCACGTGTGTATATGTTCCTAAAAGCCAATGAGGAGATGGGAGAGGCAGGACTTGCAGCGCGTCGAAAGTCAAAAATAGAACCAAGTTCTATTTTATCGCCTGGTCACCCAGACGCTTGCTGACACACGCGAGCAGTGTGGGTGCAATGATTGAATAACATGTATGTGTACATTTATTTTGCAATGCTTGCGAACGATACGTGTCCAGTCTGGTCAGCATGTGTGGTGTATCTGTTTTTTTAAAATCTGATTCTACTGATTGCATCAGTTACCTGATGTGGAATAGAGTTCCATGTAGTCATGGCTGTATGTAGTACTGTGCGCCTCCCATAGTCTGTTCTGGACTTGGGGATTGTGAAGAGACCTCTGTGGCATGTCTTGTGGGGTATACATGGGTGTCTGAGCTGAGTTTTAAACAGACAGCTCGGTGCATTCAGCTAGTCAACACTTCTTACAAAAACAAGTAGTGATGAAGTCAATCTCTCCTCCACTTTGAGCCATGAGAGATTGACATGCATATCATTAATGTTAGCTCCCCGGATACTTTTAAGGGCCAGCCGTGCTGCCCTGTTCTGAGCCAATTGTAATTTTCTTAAGTCCCTCTTTGTGGCACCTGACCACACGACTGAACAGTAGTCCAGGTGCTACAAAACCAGAGCCTGTAGGATCTGCCTTGTTGATAGTGTTGTTAAAAAGGCAGAGCAGGGCTTTATTATGGACAGACTTCTCCCCATCTAAGCTGCTGTTGTATCAACATGTTTTGACCATGAGAATTTACATTCCAGGGTTACTCCAAGAAGTTTAATCACCTCAACTTGCTCAATTTCCACATTATTCATTACAAGATTTAGTTCAGGTTTAGTGAATGATTTGTCCCAAATACAATGCTTTTAGTCCCAGACCCCCTAGACCCACTCCAATTTGCATACCGTCCCAACAGATCCACCGATGATGCAATCTTAATTGCACTTCACACTGCCCTCTCCCACCTGGACAAGAGGGGAAATATGAATGCTGTTCATAGACTACATCTGGGTCGTTCCACCTCAAACACAAGAAAGAGGATTTCGATATCCACCATCTAAAATTGTTCTGAAATCATTTATGTTATTCAACAGATACGATTATCATTCCTGCAACATTTATTTTGTTGATTTATAATTTTATCTCTGAGAAATTAAGATAATTGATGCACCCAAATTGGCACATTTTTTTATTTATAGGAATCATATAATATTCAATAATTATATTACCTAACATCTGACTTTTTTTCTTCCCCTACTGTATTTATTTATTTATTTATTTTGCTCCTTTGCACCCCATTATTTCTATTTCTACTTTGCACTTTCTTCCACTACAAATCTACCATTCCAGTGTTTTACTTGCTATATTGTATTTACTTCGCCACCATGGCCTTTTTTGCCTTTACCTCCCTTATCTCACCTCATTTGCTCACATTGTATATAGACTTATTTTTCTACTGTATTATTGACTGTATGTTTGTTTTACTCCATGTGTAACTCTGTGTTGTTGTATGTGTCGAACTGCTTTGCTTTATCTTGGCCAGGTCGCGATTGTAAATGAGAACTTGTTCTCAACTTGCCTACCTGGTTAAATAAAGGTGAAATAAATAAAATAAATATAAAAAATATAAATATAAAATAAATATAAACTCAGACCCTGTCTTTCAAAGATAATTCGTATAAATCCAAATAACTTCGCAGATCTTCATTGTAAAGGGTTCAAACACTGTTTCCCATGCTTGTTCAATGAACCATAAACAATTAATGAACATGCACCTGTGGAACGGTCATTAAGACACTAACAGCTTACAGATGGTAGGCAATTAAGGTCACAGTTATGAAAACTTAGGACACTACAGAGGCCTTTACTGACTCTGAAAAACACCAAAAGAAAGATGCCCAGGGTCCCTGCTTATCTGCGTGAACGTGCCTTAAGCATGCTGCAAGGAGGCATGAGGACTGCAGATGTGGCCTGGGCCATAAATTGCAATATCTGTACTGTGAGAAGCCTAAGATAGCGCTACAGGGAGACAGGACGGACAGCTGATCGTCCTCGCAGTGGCAGACCACGTGTAACAACACCTGCACAGGATCGGTACATCCGAACATCACACCTGCGGGACAGGTACAGGATGGCAACAACAACTTCCCGAGTTACACCAGGAACATACAATCCCTCCATCAGTGCTCAGACTGTCCTCAATATGCTGAGAGAGGCTGGACTGGTGGCTTGTAGGCCTGTTGTAAGGCAGGTCCTCACCAGACATCATCGGCAACAACGTCACCTTTGGGCACAAACCCACCGTCGCTGGACCAGACAGGACTGCCAAAAGTGCTCTTCATTGACAAGTTGTGGTTTTGTCTCACCAGTGGTGATGGTCGGATTCGCGTTTATCGTCGAAGGAATGAGCGTTACACTGTGGCCTGTACTCTAGAGCGGGATCGATTTGGAGGTGGAGGGTCCGTCATGGTCTGGGGTGGTGTGTCACAGCATCATCGGACTGAGCTTGTTGTCATTGCAGGCAATCTCAACGCTGTGCGTGACAGGGAAGACATCCTCCACCCTCATGTGGTACCCTTCCTGCAGGCTCATCCAGACATGACCCTCCAGCATGACAATGCCACCAGCCATACTGCTCGTTCTGTGCATGATTTGTCAGTGTTCTGCCATGGCCAGCGAAGTGCCCGGATCTCAATCCCATTGAGCACGTCTGGGACCTGTTGGATCGGAGGGTGAGGGCTAGGGCCATCCCCCCCCCCCCCCCAGAAATGTCCGGGAACTTGCAGGTGCCTTGGTGGAAGAGTGGGGTAACATCTCACAGCAAGAACTGGCAAATCTTGTGCAGTCCATGAGGAGGAGATGCACTGCAGTACTTAATCCAGCTGGTGGCCGCACCAGATACTGACTGTTACTTTTGGGACACATTATTCCATTTCTGCTAGTCACATGTCGGTGGAACTTGTTCAGTTTATGTCTCAGGTTGTTGAATCTTGTTATGTTCATACAAATATTTACACACATGTTACGTTTGCTGAAAATAAACGCAGTTGACAGTAACAGTTTCTTTTTTAGCTGAGTTTATATACTACACGACACTACCATTCAAAAGTTTGCGGTCACTTAGAAATGTCCTTGTTTTGAAAGAGAAGCAAGAAATATTGTCCATTTAAAATTGATCAGAAATACAGTGTAGACATTGTTAATGTTGTAAATGACTATTGTAGCTGGAAACGGTAGGTGTACAGAGGCCCATTATCAGCAACCATCACTCCTGTGTTCCAATGGCACGTTGTGTTAGCTAATTCAAGTTTATCATTTTAAAAAGCTAATTGATAATTATAAAACCCTTTGGCAATTATGTTAGCACGGCTGAAAACTGTTGTTCTGATTAAAGAAGCAATAAAACTGGCCTTCTTTAGACTAGTTGAGTATCTAGAGCATCAGCATTTGTGGGTTCGATTTACATGCTCAAAATGGCCAGAAACAAAGAGCTTCCTTCTGAAACTCGTCAGTCTTTTCTTGTTCTGAGAAATGGCTATTCCATGTGAGAAATTGCCAAGAAACTGAAGCTCTCGTACAACGCTGTGTACTACTCCCTTCACAGAACAGCGCAAACTGGCTCTAACCAGAATAGAAAGAGGAGTGGGAGGCCCCGGTGCACAACTGAGCAAGAGGACAAATACATTAGAGTTTCTAGTTTGAGAAACAGACACCTCACAAGTCCTCAACTGGCAGCTTCATTAAATAGTACCCGTCTCAACGTCAACAGTGAAGAGGCAACTCCGGGATGCTGGCCTTCTAGGCAGAGTTGCAAATAAAAAGCCATATCTCATACTGGCCAATAAAATTAATGATTAAGATGGGCAAAAGAACACAGACACTGGACACAGGAACTCTCTCTAGCTCTCTCTTTTATATATAAATATATATATATTTATATATTTTATATATATATTTTATATATATTACATACGGTATGTGTTTTATTTATTGGAATTGATCCCTGATCTCAGATCATTGTTGGTCCTCAGAACCAGGTGCGGCGGGAGATCAAATACGCCATGACCTCGCTACCCATAATCAGTATACCCACTGTGGCGCTATTTTTCCTTGAGGTCAGAGGATACAGCAAGCTCTATGACCACGTCGAAGATTCTCCCATGGGTAAGACAATGCTGCGTTCACCGACGCTGGGACTGTAATGTAATGTTTATACTGTTCATTTTGTTAGGCAACTTTGTCTAACAGGATTGTCATTATGATGCTAATGGGGGTTTGTTTTTTCAGGCTGGCCCTTTGTGCTTCTCAGCATGATTTCCTTCTTGTTATTCACGGACGGGTGCATCTATTGGATTCATCGGTTTCTTCACCACAAGAGTATTTACAAGGTGAGCATTGCAAAGTCTTGTTACCAACGGGGAATTGTGCTACGGGGTAGGTCCTTTCACTGTCAATTGAAAGGGGATTGTTGCTCTAGAAGTGATTTTGGTGATCTACAGTTACAGATCAGTCCACGACGACAGACAGATCCTGTATATTAAGTCATATCATTCTGCTCATTTGTCTCATTGAGATTAAGGCAGTTGACATTTTCTTAATGTTGATTAACAAATGTGCAGTTTTTCCCTTACATTCTTTGGCATACATGTACTTGCTAAGAACTTGTGTATGTAATGTACGGAGGTAGAACAAAGCCAGTGCTATGTCTTCAGTACCAGTGTGTGTGTTATCGTCTGCTGGTCCTATCCTCAATCGCTGGCACACTTGAAAGTGATCAAACGGGGCCATATGTTTTATATGCTATCTGTTCCTCAGCAAATATGTCCTACATACAGTTCCTTTTTGAATATGGTTCACTTGAATTTATCATCTCTGTGGCATGTTCCCTCCCCTCAGCACTTCCACAAGCCGCACCATGTGTGGAAGATCCCCACCCCGTTTGCCAGCCACGCCTTCCACCCGCTGGATGGCTTCCTGCAGGGTCTGCCCTACCACATCTACCCCTTCCTCTTCCCTCTGCACAAGGTGCTCTACCTGGCCCTCTACATCTTCGTCAATATCTGGACTGTGTCTATCCACGACGGTGACTACCGCGTGCCCGGACCACTGCAGGAGGTGGTCAACGGGGCGGCCCACCACACGGACCACCACCTCTTCTTCGACGTCAACTATGGCCAGTACTTCACCCTGTGGGACCGCATTGGCGGGTCTTACCGCAACCCCTCAGTACTCGAAGGGAAGGGCCCCCTCGACTGCATTCGTAGACTGACTGCAGAGGGGAAGATGAGCGCTAATGGGGCTAATGCTAATGCCAATGGGCACATGAATGGGCATGCTAACGGAAGCGGTGCAAAGGGTAAGGAGGAGTAGTTGGTACATGTGGTGTAGTGTCATGATGAATGAGTTCTTAGTTGATAAAGCTACGCTAGGTGTCATTGATAAGGCATAGCTCACATACTGCTTCACACATTGGTTGTTTTCATTCATTATCCCATTATAAATAATCAATCTACAGTTGCTTATCTTTAACTGTCCCTTTATTAATGTTTCTCATTGTTTCGATGCTAGGGAAAGGGAGGAGGCAAGAATGTCTTCACATTTCACTGAAAAGCACTGATATACTGAATATGTGGGTGATAAAATTGTTTGGAACATAATTTCAGTTTCTGCATTTGCCACACAAATACTTAATGAGAATTTAATTTTTCATTGGGATGACTAGCAGGGAAGACCAAAATCACCAAGCTATTCTCATAGTCATAGGCTATAGAAACCTAGCAGGCCTCTCACCATTTCCTGGATTGTCATCATTGACTTGAGAAATAATTGCTTATTTTAATGAAGTTCATTGAGTGCATGCTGATTGTGCCTGTTTGGAGGTGTTGTATGGATTTTTTTTTTTGAATGTATGAGGGGAGGTGACAATGAAATAGGATGTCTAGTGCTGATTAATGCAAGAAAATGAAAATGCATGATGTTCCTACAACCCCTATGTACTATAAGATATTAAGGTTGGAGTGGTTAATGGCAGAACCTGTGATTCTACACACCATGACTAGTCAGATTTGGTCATGCTCATATCCAGTAGTTAACCCTCTGGGACTTTTCTCCAACAGGATAAAAGTAACACGTCTATGACGAATGGAAGTGTGTGTACTTGAATGTTTTGCATTTTAAAGCAGACATATCTGGGGAATAAAAGAAAAGTCTAAAAAAAATAAAAAAAGTGGCTGTCCATTTGGAAGTTGAACAAAGTGATCCTATTGTATATGGACACATGTCCATGTCCACTAACCTTATTCCATCGGCTACTTACTGTATGTGCTGCAGCCAACTCTTTTTTTTATTGCATAACCATGTATGATAGAAGTTGGCGACAACACTCACAGATGGAATGAGGCAATGTGTACTGTAATGCACATAATCTAGTTGTAAATAATTGATGTCTGTAAATGGAAGGGAAATGTTTTCAATTTAGTAGATGCTTTTATCCAGAGCAACTTGAGTTGAGTGCCTTGCTCAAGTGCACAGGCAGATTTTTCACCTAGTCTGCTCAGGGATTTGAACCAGCGACCTTTCGGTTACTGGCCCAATGCTCTTAAGCACTAGGCTACCTGCCACCATTGATACCCGGAAAATATATTGGTCGTTTTCAATATAACAGTAGTGTGACTTTGTTCTATCCTATTTTCTCAATAAACATGGAAACTAATATGAAAATGTCTCTGTCCTTTTATTTAGAGTGTGCAGGTGGCAGAAAACTAGTAGTTCTACCAGTGTCTGACAGAGGCCACTTTAAACTCTTGTCTTTTGAATCTCCAGTGACAGAAGCAGAGTTTGAATTTGGAACTTGAAATCTTATCAAAGTCCTGTGGAATCTCCCATTTGAAAGTGCTAGAAAGGCCACAATTATATCACAATATCTGAGAAGCAATATCTGTTAATCCAAACAGTTTGATTTCATAAATTATTCTTTGTGTTGTCTCAAACCTCTTAAGGATCGGACCCTTTTTTTAAATTTTCGCATAAAATGACATGCCCAAATCTAACTGCCTGTAGCTCAGGCCCTGAAGCAAGGATATGCATATTCTAGGTACCATTTGAAAGGAAACACTTTGAGGTTTGTGGAAATGTGAAAGAGATGTAGGAGAATATAACACAATACATCTGGTAAAAGATAATACAGAGAAAAAAAAACTGTTCTTTTGTATTTTTTGTGTGCCATCATCTTTGAAATGCAAGAGAAAGGCCATAATGTATTATTCCAGCCCAGGTACAATTTAGATTTTGACCACTAGATGGCAGCAGTGTATGTGCAATGTTTGAGATTGATCCAATGAACCATTGCATTTCTGTTCAAAATGTTGTATCAAGACTGCCCAAATGTGCCTAATTTGTTTATTAATAACTTTTCAAGTTCAAAATTGTGCACTCTCCTCAAACAATAGCATGGTATTATTTCACTGTAATAGCTACTGTAAATTGGACAGTGCAGTTAGATTAACAAGAATTTAAGCTTTCTGCCAATATCAGATATATCTATGTCCTGGGAAATTATCTTGTTACTTACAACCTCATGCTAATCGCATTAGCCTACGTTAGCTCAACCGTCCCGCAGGAGACCCACCGATCCTTAGCATACTAATGGGATATTCCCAAGACATGTTTGCTTGCATGACTCAGCACTCGTGAGGTGTTATTTCAGACAAAGTACAGCAGAGGGAGCTATTGCATTACCCAAAATATGTAGATGACAAGGTTATTTTCAGTGCCTTATCTTTTCAATTTATGAATAAAAACATCAGGTGAACACACAGCAAAACATCACTTCATTGTGTTTTCATTAGGATCCCTTTCTGTAAAATCAATTGGTACAACAAAGACTCAAAACAT
Source organism: Salmo trutta (assembly GCF_901001165.1). NCBI lineage: Eukaryota > Metazoa > Chordata > Actinopteri > Salmoniformes > Salmonidae > Salmo > Salmo trutta. The sequence goes on from NC_042971.1 coordinate 26,522,927, forward strand.
GTAGCCCACAAAATCCTAAATGAATAGCCTGTATGGACAATAACCTCAATAATAAGCTCGGTACACATGGAATATAACTGGAAACCTCTTGAGCTGAGATGCGAGGAGACAAACACAATTGGCTGTATTTACATGAACATAATTCAATGACTGTATAAATTAATGGACAAAGCCATTGATCACGTGACACCCTTCATTCCTATGTGAAGACTCAAAAGCGCATTGAAGCCAAATGAAGTAGATTAAGATGGCGTCTCATGAGGACGATGGGCGCGTTCCTCTGCCCAGGTGTTGCTGACGCCTGCCAGATCTTGCAACGCCTGGATAAGTATTTTAAGTATCAGCTAAAACACATCATATGTAATAGCAATCTGTCAGTCAATGACACAATCGATGACGTGGCACGCAACCATTGGTTGATGCATGCAACGTCTGAGCAAGAGGAGCTCAACCATAACATGCGCATCTTGAGCTACTCCAGGAAGTGATGTTGCAGGCACCCAATCTTTTTTTTTAAGATTGATCAATCTCACCTTCTACTTTGAGAATCTCTGGCATTAAATCCATTTGAAATTGTAGTGTACTCTCACAGTTCATCAACAGTTTAATTGAGTTATGAACCAAACAAACCAAGTGAGCAATATAAAAGAATAGGAGATGAACATTGCTGTCTTGGCTGGAAGAGTGTTTTGGGGAATAAAAATGTCCTCTGTGTGGACATTTTACAAACACTATTGATCTACCATCAAACCCATGCAGCAAATACACTTCATTATTGGCATTAAATTCTTATTTACAACGACAGCCTTCCCCAGCCAAACTCTAACCCGGATGACGCTGGGCCAATTGTGCATCGCCCTATGAGACTCCCAATCATGGCTGGTTGTGATACAGCCTGGAATTGAACCAGGGTCTGTAGAGAGCCCTCTAGCACTGAGATGCAGTGCCTTAGACCACTGCACCACTCGGGAGCTCTTAACAATTTGTCTTGCTTCAATCACTTGGTTGTACTGCTTCTTTGGCTAGGTTGTAAATACTGTAAATGGCTTAATTTTACTATATACAGTTATGTCCATAATTATTGGCACCTTTGATTTAAAAAATGGTAAATAAAAGTGCTATGGTCAGATGACATGAAAATAGAGCTCTTTGACCACACACCAGTGGTGGGTTTGGCGTAAAAAAAAATTACAGAAGCGTATGCAGAAAAGTACCTCATACCTACGGTCAAATATGGTGGTGGATATTTTAAGCTATGGGGCTATTATGCTTCCATGGTCCTGTGGCCCCTGTTAAGGTCAACGGCATCATGAACTTTACCAAGTACCAGAACATTTTAGCCAAAAATCTGGTTGCCTTTGCCAGGAGGTTGACACTTGGCCGCAAGTGGATCTTCCAGCAAGACAATAACCCTAAGCACTAATCAAAATCCACAAAAGAAATGGTAATTGACAACAAAATCACATTTTGCAATGGCCATCTCAGTCTCCGGACTTGAACCCCATTGAACATCTGTGGTAAGAGCAGACGAAGGATGTCAAAGATTTGGAAAGATTCTGTATTGAGGAATGGTCTAAGATCCCTCCCAACGTGTTCTCCAATCTCATAAAACAATTTAGAAAAAGGATCAGTGTTGCTATCCTTGCAAGGGGAAGGTGCTAGAGTATTGAAAACTGTGGTGGCAATAATTTTCACCCCTACCTTTTCGTTTTTTTGTATTACTTTAAACAAAAACTCTTTCTCTGAGCAATCGTATTAGTATAAAATATAATAATCTAAAAAACTAAATGTAGTGTGGGGCCTCCTGAGTGGTGCAGCGGTCTAAGGCACTACATCACAGTGGTAGAGGCGTCACTAGCGACCCGGGTTTGTTCCCAGGCTGTGTTACAACTGGTCATGATCGGGAGTCCTATAGGGCGGCGCACAAATGGCCCAGCACCGTCCGGGTAAGGGGAGTATTTGGCCGGTTGGTCTTTACTTGGCTCATCGTGCCTCCAAGTGACTCCTTGTGGTGGGCTGGGTGCCTGCAGGCTGACCTCGGTTGTCAGCTGAACTGTGCTTCCTCCAACACATTGGTACGGCTGGTTTCTGGGATAATTGGGCGGGTGTTAAGAAGAATGGTTTGGAAAAACATGGAGGTGGAAACATTATGCTTTGGGGGTGTTTTTCTGCTAAGGGGACAGGACAACTTCACCGCATCAAAGGGACGATGGACGGGGCCATGTACCATCAAATCTTGGGAGAGAACCTCCTTCCCTCAGCCAGGGCATTGAAAATGGGGCGTGGATGGGTATTCCAGCATTACAATGACCCAAGGCAACAAAGGAGTGGCTCAAGAAGAAGCACATTAAGGTCCTGGAGTGGCCTAGCCAGTCTCCAGACCTTAATCCTATAGAAAATCTGTGGAGGGAGCTGAAGGTTCGAGTTGCCAAACGTCAGACTCGAAACCTTAACAACTTGGAGAAGATCTGCAAGGAGGAGTGGGACAAAATCCCTCCTAAGATGTGTGCAAACCTGGTGGCCAACTACAAGAAACGTCTGACCTCTGTGATTGCCAACAAGGGTTTTGCCACCAAGTACTAAGTCATGTTTTGCAGAGGGGTCAAATACTTATTTCCCTCATTAAAATGCAAATCAATTTATAACATTTTTGACATGCATTTTTCTGGATGTTTTTGTTGTTATTCTGTCTCTCACTGTTGAAATAAACCTATCATTAAAATTATAGACTGATCATTTCTTTGTCAGTGGGCAAACGTACAAAATCAGCAGGGGATCAAATACTTTTTTCCCTCACTGTATATCTTGCTCCTTCTTTATCTTTCTGTAAAAAAACACCTTTGAAAGGATTAGAAAGAGGATGTCTCCATACAGTATTTGCTTTTGACACATGGCCATAGAGGTCTCCTCCTTCACTCTTTCCTTTCATCCTGTGCTCTTCCATTTCATGCTGGGCGCTGGAGATGAAACATCTTTGTTACTCTAGTGCCCTTCGTGTTGAGACGGCAGTCAGTGCTTCAACATTATTGTCCTCAGTCCTTGATCAGTCTTGCCTTTTGAGCTTGGACAAATGACAGACTGGGAAGGCTTCTTGAAGATCACACACTGATGGATGGGAGCGATTCGGGTTCAAGCGGAATTTATATCTCAAGTCCCTAGTTTTGCCAGTGCTGAGCCTTTCAGTTCCCGACCTTTTAGATTTGCAGCATGGTCAGTTTCAAAGCCACCTTGTGCAGTGCATTGTACCAAATACTTAAACATTACAGCCTTTTCCCTAGACCCCGATGAAGCCTAGTCCTGGGGCCTCATTTATAAAACGGACTTAGGATCAATTTTGATCTTAAGTATGACTTACGCAGAAAACCACGTATAAGTTGTTATTTATAAAACCTTACTTTGATGTGGAAATTATCTTATCGCTACGCAAAGTCTAGACTTGACGTGATTTCCCTGCTGGTTGTGTATGGATATTATTTTTTTCCCTTGCAGTTTAAGGTCAGAGCATTTATTTTTCACATCAGCCACAGTTCTGTCTTGCTGCCCCACCTCGTTCACTGCAGCGGCGACACACTCCCAAGCTACCTGTTTGGCTTTGATTGTCAACCCACTATTTAGTCCACTGAATAATACATGTTGCCTGTCTTCAATCTCCTCTACCATCGCCGTGATCTCATCTTCCAAAAAGTTAGCTTTTCTCTTCTGGTCCATGGCTATTCTTGACTAAACCCTCATTTGTGCGAGCATTCTATAAGGGGAAATTGCTGATTGTAAGGTACGTTCAGGTGGCGTCAATTTTAAGTTAATTTGAGATTTATAGATCACAGGTGCGTAAGTTACAAATGGGCTTCTTAGAACCTGCGTAAGCAAGGTTTTTTATGTTCAGAATCTTTTATGAATCGAACGTAAGCACACCATCGGAAATGATCTTTCGACTAAGTTCAAGTATAAATCTAGGAACATTTTTATAAATGAGGCCCCAGGACTAGGATTTATCTGTGTCCGGAAACTGTCTCTACATATTAAGTGCAGTACAGTGCATTTGGAAAGTATACGAACCCCTTGACTTTTTCCACATTTTGTTACTTTACAGGCTTATTCCAAAATGGAATAAATTGTTTTCCCCCTCAACACACACCTCAACACAACACCTCAACACACAATACCCTATAATGACAAAGCAAAAACAGGTTTTTAGAAATGTTTGCAAATGTAAAATGTTAAATCAACTGAAATATCACATTTACGTAAGTATTCAGACCCTTTACTCAGTACTTTGTTGAAGCACCTTTGGCAGTGATTACAGCCTCGAGTCTTCTTGGGTATGATGCTACAAGCTTGGCACACCTGTATTTGGGAAATTTCTCCCATTCTTCTCTGCAGATACTTTCAAGCTCTGTCAGGTTGGATGGGGAGCATTGCTGCACAGCTATTTTCAGGTCTCTCCAGAGATGTTCGATCGTGTTCCAGTCCGGGCTCTGTCTGGGCCACTCAAGGACATTCAGAGACTTCTCCCGATGCCACTCCTGTATTGTCTTGGCTGTGTGCTTAGGGTCATTGTCCTGTTGGAAGGTGAACCTTCGCCCCAGTCTGAGGTCCTGAGCGCTCTGGAGCAGTTATTCATCAAGGATCTCTCTGCAACAGCGCCTCTTCAACCTCAGTCGGCTGAAGAAATTTGGCTTGTTACCTAAAACCCTCACAAACTTTTACAGATGCACAATTGAGAGCATCCTGTCGGGCTGTATCACCGCCTGGTATGGCAACTGCACCGCCCACAACCGCAGGGCTCTCTAGGGGATGGTGCGGTCTGCACAACGCATCACCAGAGGCAAACTACCTGCCCCCCAGGACACCTACAGCACCCGATGACACAGGAAGGCCAAAAAGATCATCAAGGACAACAACCACCTGAGCCACTGCCTGTTCACCCCGCTACTATCCAGATGGCGAGGTCAGTACAGGGGCATCAAAGCTGGGACCGAGAGACTGAAAAATAGCTTCTATCTCAAGGCCATCAGACTGTTAAACAGCCATCACTAACACAGAGAGGCTGCTGCCTACATACAGACTTAAAATCATTGGCTACTCTAACAAATGGATCACTAGTCACTTTATTAATGCCACTTTAATAATGATGTTTACATATCTTGCACTACTCATCCCATATGTATATACTGTATTTTATACTATCTATTGCATCTTGCCTATGTCGCTCAATCATTGCTCATCCATGTATTTATATGTACAGTACATATTCTTATTCCATCCCTTTACTTAGATTTGTGTGTATTAGGTAGTTGTTGTGGAATTGTTAGATTACTTGTTGATATCGGAACTAGAAGCACAATCATTTCGCTACACTCGCAATAACATCTGCTAACCATACAGTGGGGGAAAAAAGTATTTGATCCCCTGCTGATTTTGTACATTTGCCCACTGACAAAGAAAGGATTAGTCTATAATTTTAATGGTAGGTTAATTTCAACAGTGAGAGACAGAATAACAACAAAAATATCCAGAAAAACGCATGTCAAAAATGTTATAAATTGATTTGCATTTTAATGAGGGAAATAGGTATTTGACCCCCTCTCAATCAGAAAGATGTCTGGCTCCCAGGTGTCTTTTATACAGGTAACTAGCTGAGATTAGGAGCACACTCTTAAAGGGAGTGCTCCTAACCGCCGCTTGTTACCTGTAAAAAAGACACCTGTCCACAGAAGCAATCAATCAGATTCCAAACTCTCCACCAAGGCCAAGACCAAAGAGCTCTCCAAGGATGTCAGGGACAAGATTGTAGACCTACACAAGGCTGGAATGGGCTACAAGACCATCGCCAAGCAGCTTGGTGAGAAGGTGACAACATTTGGTGCGATTATTCGCAAATGGAAGAAACACAAAAGAACTGTCAATATCCCTCAGCCTGGGGCTCCATGCAAGATCTCACCTCGTGGAGTTGCAATGATCATGAGAACAGTGATACTGTTGCACCTGTTTCCTCCAGCATCTTCAGAAGCTCCTTTGCTGTTGTTCTGGGATTGATTTGCACTTTTCGCACCATAGTACATTCTTCTCTAGGAGACAGAACACATCTCCTTCCTGAGCAGTATGACAGCTGCATAGTCCCATGTTGTTTATACTTGCATACTATTGTTTGTACATTTTTATTTTAGTCATTTAGCAGATGCTCTTATCCAGAGCAACTTACAGTAGTGAATGCATACATTTCATTTCATGCATTTTTTTGTACTGGCCCCCATGGGAATCAAACCCACAACCCTGGCGTTGCACACACCATGCTGGCGCTACAAACACCATGCTCTACCAACTGAGCCACAGGGAACGTTGTACAGATGAACGTGGTACCTTCAGGTGTTTGGAAATTGCTCCCAAAAATGAACCAGACTTGTGGAGGTCAACAATTTTTTTTCTGATGCCTTGGCTGATTTCTTTTGGTTTTCCTATGATGTCAAGCAAGGAGGCACTGAGTTGGAAGGTAGGCCTTGGAATACATCCACAGGTACACCTCCAATTGACTCAAATGCTGTCAATTAGCCTATCAGAAGCTTCTAAAGCCATGACATAATTTTCTGGAATTTTCCAAGCTGTTTAAAGGCACAGTCAACTTAGTGTATGTTAACTTCTGACCCACTGGAATTGTGATACAGTGAATTATGAGTGAAAAAATCTGTCTGTAAACAATTGTTGGAAAGATGACTTGTGTCATGCACAAAGTAGATGTCCTAACCGACTTGCCAAAACTATAGTTTGTTAACAAGAAATTTGTGGAGTGGTTGAAAAACGCAACCAACCTAAGTGTATGTGACCAATTTTTTTTTATTTGATTTGTACTTTGCTCCGTTCATCTTTCCCTCGATCCCGACAAGTTTCCCAGTCCCTGCCGCTGAAAAATATCCCAACAGCATGATGCTGCCACCACCATGCTTTACCATAGGGATGATGCCAGGTTTTCTCCAGACGTGACGCTTAGCATTCAGGCCAAAGAGTTCAATCTTGGTTTCATCAGACCAGAGAATCTTGTTTCTCATGGTCGGAGAGTCCTTTAGGTGCCTTTTGGAAATCTCCAAGTGGGCTGTCATGTGCCTTTTACTGAGTAGTGGCTTCCGTCTGGCCACTCTACCATAAAGACCTAATTGTTGGAGTGCTGCAGAGATGGTTGTCCTTCTGGAAGGTCCTCCCATCTCCACAGAGGAACTCTGGAGCTCTGTCAGGAGGACCATCGGGTTCTTGGTCACCTCCCTGACCAAGGCCCTTCTCCCCCGATTGCTCAGTTTGGCTGGGTGGTCAGCTCTAGGAAGAGTCTTGGTGGTTCCAATGTCTTCCATTTAAGAATGATGGAGGCCACTGTGTTCTTGGGGAACATTTTTTGGTACCCTTCCCCAGATCTGTGCCTCGACACAATCCTGTCTCGAAGCTCTACGGACAATTCCTTTGACCTCATGGCTGGGTTTTTGCTCTGACATGCACTGTCAACGGTGGGACCTTATATAGATAGGTGTGGGCCTTTCCAAATCATGTCCAATCAATTAAATTGACCACAGGTGGACTCCAATGAAGTTGTAGAATCTCAAGGATGGTCAATGAAAACAGGATGCACCTGAGCTCAATTTCAAGTTTCATAGCAAAGGGTTGACTTCATCTTCAAATAATATTTTTGCAGGAATCTCCTTGCGAATGATTTTGCCGAAGATTGTATCTCCGCCGGCCTACTTATGTAAATAAGGTATTTCTGTTTATTTATTTTTTCAATACATTTTTATTTTTATTTTTTTAAACCTGTTTTTGCTTCATCGTTATGTGGTATTGTGTGTAAATTGATGAGAATTAGTTTTAATTTAATCAATTTTAGAATAACGCTATAATGCAACAACAGTTTGAAAAAGTCAAAAGGTCTGAATACTTTCCGAATGCACTGTATATACAGTGCCTTCAGAAAGTATTCATACCCCTTGACTTATTCCACATTTTGTTGTGTTACATCCTGAATTCAAAATGGATTAAATATTTATTTTTTACCCTCCCATCTGCACACAATACCCCATAATGACAAAGTGAAAATATGTTTGACATTTTTGCACATTAATTGAAAATGAAATACAGAAATATCTAATTTGCATAAGCATTCACACCACTGAGTCACTACATGTTAGAATCACCTTTGACAGTGATTACAGCTGTGAGTCTTTCTGGGTAACTCTTTAAGAGCTTTGTGCACTTGGGTTGTACAATATTTGCACATTATTCTTTTAAAAGTTATTCAAGCTCTGTCAAATTGGTTGTTCATTGCTAGACAGCCCTTGTCAAGTCTTGCTATAGATTTTCCAGCTGATTTAAGTCAACCCTGTAACAAGGCCACTCAGGAACATTCAAGGTCGTCTTGGTAAGCAACTCCATTGTATATTTGGCCTTGTGCTTTAGGTTATTGTCCTGCTGAAAATTGAATTTGTCTCCCAGTGACTGTTGGAAAGCAGACTGAACCAGGGTTTTCTCTAGGATTTTGCCTGTGCTTAACTCTATTCTGTTTATTTTTCTCCTAAAAAACTCCATATTTTTTATTCTGTGCAAGCTTCCTTCTTTTCACTCTTTAATTTAGGTTCGTATTGTGGAGTAACAACAATGTTGGTGAGCCATCCTCAGTGTTCTCCTATCATGGCCATTAAACTGTGTAACTGTTTTAAAGTCACCATTGACCTCATAGTGAAATTCCTGAGCAGTTTCCTTCCTCTCAGGCAACTGAGTTAAGAAGGTTGCCTGTATCTTTGTAGTGACTGGGTGTATTGATACACCATCCAAAGTGTAGTTAATAACTTCACCATGCTCAAAGGGATATTAAATGTCTGCTTTTTCTTACCAATTGGTGCATTCTTTGCGAGGCATTAGAAAACCTCCCTGGTCTTTATGGTTAAATAGGTGTTTGAAATTCACTGCTCGACTGTGGGACCTTACAGATAATTGTATGTGTGGGGTACAGAGATGAGGTAGTCATAAAAAAAAACACGTTAAACACTATTATTGCACACAGAGTGAGTCCATGCAACTTATTATATGACTAATGTGTACTCCTGAACTTATTTAGGCTTGCCATAACAAAGGGGTTGAATACTCATTGACTCAAGGCATTTCAGCTTTTCATTTTTAATTAATTTGTAAACATCTCTAAAAACATCATTCCACTTTGACGTTATGGGGTATTGTGTGTAGGCAAATGACACAAAATGTCAATTTAATCCATTTTAAATTCATGTGTGTGTCTGTGTGTTTGTTTGAAACCCAGAGAGAGAGAGAGAGTGTTTATGAACCCAATCACTGAACTTGAAAATGATATTTTATTTCCTGCTGGGTGAAATGGGTTTATTATACCGTTTATTATACCGCATGAGCGTGTGGGATGCTGTGTGACTCATTTGTATCCTGGCAACTCGTGAAGGTGAAGGAACACATCATTTAAAAGTTCACTTACTGGGTTAGAAATACTCTGGGAGATGCCATGCAGAGGTGATGGCCACATTGTGGACAGCCATGCTACAGCACTTCCCTCCCCATTATGATCATTGCCATGAGGACACCTTAAAGAGAACTGATAATGGTCCACGGGAGTGGTCCAATCTGTCAGCATTTATCTGTCTGCTGTAGTGCCATCATAATCCTTGCGTAAAGGGGAACTCTACAGGTCAGACTTTGTGTAGCCTCATTTGTATGTATTTTCTATCATACTCAAGAGATTATAGACTGCTTGTTGGTAATACATCTTCATGGCAGACTGCAGTTTACCCTCCATACCAAATATTTCCTCTAGAATCTAGATCTCACTTGGCCCAGTGTTTAGATCTGCGTTGATGAATGAAATGGGACGATAGGATGCCAAGTTTGGCACAAGGGGAGATTGACTGTCTGTTTGGGACTATATTTCCTCTTGGAAGACATCCATGCCCTGACCCAGTGTTAGTGATTGAGACAAAATGTCACAGTGTGCCGTCTAAATGATCTCATTATGCATCTAACAGCTGTTTTCCCCCTGCACTGTGGCAGTGGTGGCAAAGAGGCAACGCTTCCCAACAGTGTCTCAAGGTTGCAGACCTGGGTTTAAATACTATGTCAACTCATTTCAAATACACGAAGCTGGGTTTGATTGAGTTTGACTGGCACAATGGAACCAATTGAATAATCGCAAAAGTGCAATCCCTGCCAATCTGGCACTCCATGCAGGCTAAAGTAAACTAAAAGTATATGAAAGATTTCAAGTAGTATTTGAACCAGGTGTTGGAACCAAAATAATTTTCCAATTGTTTAGTTCTGAACAGAACCAAAAAACAAATGTTCCGTTCCACTGTTTCTGACCAGCAAAATAAAGTTCTGAACCGGTTTGAACCCCCAAAAAAGCGACGGTTTATATCGCTCCTTTCTGTTCCTTTTTAAACCTCTGAAATATAGGCATACTTTTTTAAACATTAAATTACTTAACCAATCAGTGCGGATAGAGCATGTTGTTGTGGCTCATAACCGATTTCATCTGTATAGGAAAGTCGTTAAAAGCAAATTGTATTTTGCGGTAACATCACGGTTTAATCACAATGAAAGACAAACACACACACTGTGCTGCCAGTCACAGTGTAGGGCGCGAGATGCAATGACATTTTGAGGGTGAGGAGAGAGCGAGTGAGGATGGAACAAGCTTGCCTTGAAAAACTGGGGTGGTTTAAAGTTGGACCAGAGCAAACGTTAGCTAGCTAGCTAGCTAACAAACCTTTTTGTTGTTAATTAATCCAACGTGGAACGTGATAAATTTAGTATCCTTAACTAGCATTGAAAAAGTCAATCCATTCTTCTCTAATTAAACATATCTCCCTAATTTCTGAATTATGCTTGTAATGTAGTCAATAGGCTACAGTAACCTATGCTTCAGAAGGGAGGGGCAGGTAACCTACAACACACATGCACACCTACTGGCAAATAGTGACAGCTTTGCATAGGCGCTTTGTTGACATTTTTGTGGGACAGAAAAAAAATGCCCAGAATGTAAAACATTATTAAACGTTTCCCATTCTTTTAAAATAATGATTCCATTCCGGAACAGTATAGATCACATTCGTTTTCGGTTCGGGTTCTCTTCCTCAAATAACTTAGTTATTTTCTGGTTTTCAGTTCTGTTTTCTGAACCGGTTCCAACCCTTGATTTGAACCCAAGACGGGAAGGTTGGCAGCCTGACTTTTGAATCAGCCACTGATTTTGAATCTGGCAAGTCAGGAGAGAGACCCACAGTGTCTACACAATAATTTGCTCTCGATAAGTAAATAAAGGGTTCACAACAAAATGCACTCAGGCAAGAAATACCAGTCTCCGAACTAAGTGCTTTCGCTGACTGAAAAAGCACTTTGAAGACTGATTTTGCTAACACCGAAATGGCATGAATATGTGTTAGTCCTGTTAGGTTGAGTGTTAGTTTTACTCATGTGGGTTGCCAGCTGTAATTTCTCCTCCAATCTCTCCTCTCCTACTTGAGAAGTGTTACTTATGGCTGTTTTGCCTAAAGATGCTTTTGATGGATTTAGAGTCCCTTTATTTCATCCATTTACGGCTGGCTTAGCAGGCGGCAAAAACAATTACCTTGCCTGGCGACAGTGGATGAATGTATCCTGTCAATTTACTATGGCTCCCCCAGGAGCGGCAATCTACTGTTTGATCCTATCTATTAGAGCATTCTGGATGGGTCGGCATTTATGTAGTATGTTATGACATCCTCAAAGCTTTTAGATAGGCCCACGTAATCCCAAGGGATACATTATTCCGAATGTTGGTTCATTTTACCCTCAGAGCAGCATTTGGGTGCAGAGAATAAATCACCTTAACCCAAGGTCAGAATTTGGGAATTATTTCTGGATCTACCGCAGGAAAGTTTTTAGCAGTCAGTCAATCTCCCTGCATGCCTATGCTGGCTTTCTGCTGAAGCTCAGCTTCTGCATGGTCAATACTTGGACTGTGTGTGTGTGTGTGTGTGTGTGTGTGTGTGTGTGTGTGTGTGTGCGTGCGTGCGTGCGTGCACGTTTTACTATACTCGTGAGTACCAGAAGTGCTCCCAAGAATAATAAACCAACTAAAATTCAGAGAAGTGAGGACATTTTGCCGAAAAAGGATAGTTTAGGCTTAGGGTTTAGGTTAAGGGTTAGAACTGGGGTTAGTGGTTAGGGTTAGGGGTTAAGGTTAGGGTTAAGATTAGGGTTAGGTTTAGGTTTAGGATTAGTGAAAATAGGATTTTGAATGGGAATCAGTTATTGGTCCCCAAAAAGTCCTCACAAGTATAATAAGACATAATAAGTGTGTGTGTGTGTGTGTGTGTGTGTGTGTGTGTGTGTGTGTGTGTGTGTGTGTGTGTGTGTGTGTGTGTGTGTGTGTGTGTGTGTGTGTGTGTGTGTGTGTGTTTCACAGGAGATGGGATGCTACTATATAATTGAAATTCATTATTTTACAGATTAATGGGGAAGGGGAGGTGTATAAGAGCAAGGGAGGGATGGGCTTTGCTTTTGTTGAGTATAAAATGCTTGTCCCCAGCCATTCATTGTCGATAATTGATGGATTGCATTCAGACTGCATAATTGGATGCATATGAACCCAGCCTGTGCCATGTGTAGGAGTGAATAATTGTCATAGCATAACCTCTCCTTGCCATGGGTTACTGGGCTGCACATGCACAATTCACTATTACAAATGTGATATTAGAAACCCCAATGGATTGGCCTTGCTGCATTGAGCCAGTAGTCTATTAAATTATAAACATTCTGACCTTACCTTTGTCTAAATGACAGTGAATGTCCACAGGGATATATGGACGAAATAGGTTATTGATTATGTATAGTTTACGGTATAGATTTCTCACTATTTAAATTGGTAAATTGATAACAAGCTGAGTTTTACAGAGAATGCAGACTGTATTATTTTTAAAGCAAGTCAGCGCCTGTTTTAAATCAGGAAAATTATGGGGTTTGGGGTCAGCCAGGATGTTCTGGAGAGGGTGTACAGCAGCTTGGTGGACAGCATCCTGATGTTCAATATGACAGTCTGGTATGGTAATCTGAGCGTGAGGAGCAAAAATAAACAGTCCAGAATAGTAAAGTAATTGGTGGACCACAGGCACATTTGAGCAGTCTGTTCCACAAGGCAACCAAACAGAAGGCACTGGCTGTCGTTGGCGACCCCTCCCACCCTCTACACCCTCAGTTCGAAAGGCTTCCCTCTAGCCGGCGCTTCAGAATGCCCATGGCCAAGTAAAACGTGATCAAACATTCATTAGTTCCTTGTGCTGTTGAACTACTAAATGCAAAGTACATTTTATCATTATACTGTATGTAATTATCTACGCAGTGCAGTTGGGACAGCGGTCAATTGTGATTGAATGTATAAATGTTTTTAGTGTATGCAACATGATGAACTGACTGGTATAAATGTGTATGATGTGAGAATGTATGTATGTGTATGTGATCCTTTTAATGGAAGGTGACGCCAAAGAACAAGGGATGGACAATAAAGATTTATTCTATTCAGCTCTATTCTAGATCCTTAACATGGAAATCCAACTGTCTTTGCATTTGTTTTGTCTTATGAGAAGCGATAAAAGACCTTTAATGATATTGAATCATGTTTTATAGTGGTTATTCGTTTCTCTCAAAAACACCTTGTGTCCTCCTATCTTTATTAACCATTTGAAACTTATAACAGGCAAATACATAAAGTAGTGTGCATTTCCAACGTGTCCCATCTACAGTCTGCCTCGCCACCACAACTTAGGATGCATGAGAAACTGTTTCGTTTGAAAGTATCTAAATGCAGATTGCTGATGACAGAGAGAGATGCCATCTAGCTTTGATGATCTATGGAGTAATTAAAAATGCTATTTAATTGAGCAATTCTTTCAGAACAGCTCGTGTAAAGTATAGATGTGAAGCTAATTTATTTATTTTTTGTTGCAGCAAAAGAGAATATGTTATTTTGACAATTTGTACTTCGACATAAAAGAGACAAATTCGTTTTCTGAAGGGAATCTGGAATTCTACCCAGTCAGAAACATGTGATCTGAGAAGAGAACAAGAGACTCTCTGGTCATTACGGCACGTTGGAGAACATGACTTGGAGTGAGGTCACGTTTTTTTTTGTTAAATGTTATACCAACAACTCAATGTTGAGCATCTTCTCTGGTTAATACCATATTCAAATGAAGATGCCTGACACTCCAAGATGCTTATATAAAGGAGAATGTAATGAAACGTTCATGTTAGGTGAATTCGGAATGTGTGTGCATTCATAACTCTTAGTGTTGTTGAAAGCTGGCACTGTGTATGAAAAATAAATACCCTTTTGTAATGTGTTTTGACCCTTGATTAGATCTCATGCTTCTTCCAGTACTCCAAACTCCAACATCAGCAGTCATAACAACTAAACTTTATTAGCTACCTAGCCACCCAAGTGGGTGACAGCTCACTTTGTGGGTCTTTCCCATATGTGATTGATTGCCTCATTAACTCTCCAGACATTTCATTGGTTCATTTAGTAATTGTATGTTCACATGAGGTGCGAAGCCCACAGGTAGTGATGCAGTCCAGAGGCATGGTAGAGCCCTGTTGCAGAGATCGTGTGGCAAGCGTTTGATGAGATGGCTACTAAAGGTTGTGAGATGGACTGTTTAAAAAAATGGACGCCTGCCTCCTGAGCATTGTATGTGGTTTGAGGAGTAACAGTAGTCAGGTAACTTTGGTCAACTCTGAGTTCAACTTGGGATAACCGGTACCACGAAAGTGGCTCACCTTTCAGCCAGGTAAATATCTATAAGCACAAAATCCATGTCCTAAATGAAGTGTCTGAGCCGCGAGTTGAGGACCAATTAAATCCGATTCCCTTCCTCTCGCAAAGATTGCATCATCATCCCCTTCATTTGAGGAAGACCCAGTGCAGGCCCAGTGCAGTCAAAGTTGGAATAATTGGAATTGGAATAATACTGTGAAAATGATGATAATGCACTTTTAGTGTAAAAACTGTTTGAATAGACCACCTGAAATTTCAGCTTGTTCTGGTGGGATGGAGTTTTGGCCTGCCTGGTGAAATCGCCAGGTGGTAAATTAGTTAATAGACCAATAAGAAAGATAGTTCCAAACCTCTCTGCCAATGACAGCTAGTTTTTAGTTCTCCCCTCCCTAATCATACCACTCCCAGACAGTCCTAGCAAAATTATTGCTTGAGAAATGGCTCTTTGCTAAGAAACTATTTTTGTTTATTTTTTTGTTGTTGACCATTTTAATTGATTGTTCTCACAGTAAGGTATTACTCTATTGTTTATCCAGGAATTATTTGATATTGAGATAAAACAGCTGCATTGGACCTTTAAATATTGTTAATCAAATGTTTTGTGTTAAAAAATGTATGATAAAATACCTATCACATTACACATTTAGTAATAACAGAATGCATTTTAAACTTCACGCACAGTAAAATTTGTGTATGACTTAATACAATTTATTTTATGATAGGAGTGGGGAAAAAGGTGCAAATCACTGCTACACCAGCACTGTGGCATATGGCTTGGAATGCCCTGTAATAAGAAAAATGTATGTCTGTACGCTTTGAATAATGTTTGTCCCAGAGAGGCTATTTAAAAAAAATAACTTCCATGCTGCGTGATAGAGTAAGTTACATTGCAGCTTGTTCAGTGTTACTCTTTTTAGCCCCTGCACACATCAACTAGTTTCTTACTATCCCTGTCTGTCTGCAACCCACGGCATATCAAAAGTATGTTTTGAAGTATCTGTCCTATATGTAAGAAAGCAATTTTTTTTAATGTTTACTGTGGAATGACCAGTACAAATAAAGGTAAAAAAAAAAAAAAATACCTTTGACATGGAAATGCCCTATTCACTTCCATTTATTTTTCCTGGTCTGACAAACACCGCTGTAGCTCTAAGTATGGGCAGCTGCAGCCCAATATGGTTGACAGGAGTATGGGCGAGTGGGTGTGTCGAAATGAGTGGGTATATGGAAAGCGAATCAGCTAATTGGGCAGATTTGTTGCCACTCGACCGTTTTGCGTGGCTGATTAGGCTGCATGATTGGGCTGTTGATAACCGGCGACCAGTACACCGGTGTTGTATCGAAGTGCCTGCTGACCTGAGGTGCTTCCTACTAGGCAGCAGGTTAATGGTCGTGTTGCCGGCGGTAGCTAATGTGGCTAGGTTGGATAACAGCCTACACAATAAATAACTAATATTGATAACCATCTAGATGTCACCTTGATACATACACTATGTATACAAAAGTATGTGGACACCCCTTCAAATTAGTGGATATGGCTATTTCAGCCACACCCGTTGCTGACAGTTGTACAAAATCAAGCACACAGTAATGCAATCTCCATAGACAAACATTGGCAGCAGAGTGGTGTAAAGCTCGCCGCCATTGGACTTTGGAGCAGTGGAAACGCGTTCTCTGGAGTGATGAATCAATCTTCACCATCTGGCCCCTTAGTTCCAGTGAAGGGAAATCTTAATGCTACAGCATACAATTATATTCTAGACTATTCTGTGCTTTCAACTTTCTGGCAATAGATTGGGGAAGGCCCTTCTCTGTTTCAGCATGACAATGCCCCCGTGCACAAAGCAAGATCCATACAGAAATGGTTTGTAGAGATCGGTGTAGAAGAACTTGACTGGCCTGCACAGAGCCTTGACTTCAACCCCATCGAATACCTTTGGGATGAATTGGAATGCTGACTTCGAGTCAGGCCTAATCGCCCAACATCAGTGCCCGATCTCACTAATGCTCTTGTAGCTGAATGGAAGCAAGTCCCCGCAGCAATGTTCCAACATCTAGTGGAAAGCCTTCCCAGAAGAGTGGAGGCTATTATAGCAGCAAAGGGGGGACCAACTCCATATTAATGCCCATGATTTTGGAATTAGATTTTCGATGAGCAGGTGTCCACATACTTTTTGTCATGTAGTGTACATACTTTAGAGTGCTATCTCTGGGTGCTAGCAATTTCTGAATAATAGATAGCCATACAAACCAGTGTATACATATGGCTTGTGAATAGGAATGTGATGATAGCTAATTGTTAGTTCTCATTGGTGTCTTTCTTACAGGCTGTTAAAATGTCATGGTATTTACAACGAGAAGGAAATGTCAGCAGTGTTTGCACTACGAGAGACGAGTGTCTTCATTATGACCCAATCGCAAACAGATTTGCAGAGACTGCTATTGTTCTTGTGTATGTTCTAGGTTCTACAGGTTCACCCAAAATGATTGGGCATACATTTGTCCTCTGTTGGTTGATGGTTATGTCTCTATAGCCAAGGATAATGTGCTAATCATTGTGCATGTGGACCTTGCAGTAAAACCACTCTAAACCACTTAAAGCGATTCTTCCAAGAATCATAAAGAGATCGTTCTTTGCGTTGCCCGTGTACATCTTTTCGGTTCCCTGTAGAACCTTTCACCCAACAAAGAACCCTCTTAGAACCATGTAGAACCCTTGTTGCTGTAGAATAACCATTTTAGAACCCTTGTTATAAGCTTCGATAGTGGTTGTTTGGAACAAGGTTAAACTATCTGCCCAATTTCCACCCTGTAGCCTTAAAAGCCTGAAGCGGGAGATGTAGCTCTCTTGGGGGCCCAGATAAGTTGCTGTTAGGAAACAGACTTGGTTGGGGCGCAGTTAGAAAATGATAAAGGGACATCTGTGTACTGTGGTCACATCAGTAGCCCTTTCGCCCGGAGCCATGCATGTTTTTCGAAAGACTTTGAGAGAAAATGATTGCCATAGCAAAAAGTGTCTTTCCAGCTGGGTTTAATAAATTATTTTAACCAATGTAGCACAGCAGTATGTTAATAGCAAGTGGGGCTAGGTCAATCACTGTGTGAGGCGGCAATGACTCTAAGCAGATCGACTTTAGGGTCAAGGAGAAGTCTTTAAACACACGCCAGTGAGAAAAATAGAAATACTTTTACCCCACTGTACAAACCTACTGATAGATGATTGCTTGATCAGCAACTTGCCGCAGGAGCAGTTTGATTCAAAGGACTGTTTCCTTGGTGACCTGTGTTCTCGTTTTGAACAATTGTCTCATTTAATTGGTGCTTTGCTTGATTGCTCTGCCTAACTCCATTCCGGTCCTTGCACTTCAAACATCAAAAGCCATCTCCACAAAGCTAGTCATGTATTGTCCTAGCAGAAGAAAAGCTGAATGTCAAGGGACTTTATGACACAATTTCATTATAAAGCTAACTTCTTTCTGAATATATACTGAACAAAAATATAAACTCAACATGCAACAATTTCAACAATTTTACTGAGTTACAGTTCATAGAAGGAAATCAGTCAATTGAAATACATTCATTAGGCCCTATCCAAATGAGCTTTCCCCACAAAATGGATTTATTACAGACATAAATACTCCTGTTTCATCAGCTGTCCGGGTGGCTGGTCTCAGATGATCCCACAAGTGAAGAAGCCAGATGTTGAGGTCCTGGGTTGGCGTGGTTACACATGGTCTGCGGTTGTGAGGCCGGTTGGACATATTGCCAAATTCTCGAAATGACGTTGGGGGTGGCTTCTGGTAGAGAAATGAATGTTCAATTCTCTGGAAACAGCGCTGATGGACATTCCTGCAGTCAGAATGCCAATTGCACGCTCCCTCAAAATGGAGATATTTGTGACATTGTGTCGTGTGACAAAACTGCACATTTAAGAGTGGCCTTTTAGGCAGAGCTAGCATGTTGGAGTGAACAGCTGTGTGTGAGAGGCTCCTGCAACTTTTTTGCAAAACAATCTAAATTAACCTACTTTATGGCACTTTTAACAACAAACGTTTCTTTCTAATACAATATTGTAACTTTCTATGTGAAAATGCAGAGTAATAAGCGACCAAAGGACAATAAATCCACATCGGAGGCCTACTCCCCACCAAACAACGAGACAGACATGGCGGAAGGCACAGGTAACAACGTGACACTTACAAAACTTACCCTGGCTGTAATTTTGTCGCCTGTCAATCTGGAGATGTTACTTTATCGTAACAATCCTATTATACATAGCACAGTCTGAATCTGGAAGAAAATTAAAGTCCACTTTGACCTTATCAATATCATTCAATATCATTCATGCTCCCTGTTGCGAGGAATTCCTCCTTTGCCCCGTATAACCTTGATAACACCTTTGAGCGATGGGGAGAGTTAGGGATAAGTACCATAGGGGATTTATATATAGAAGGGACCTTTGCTTCCTTTGAGTTGCCGAGGGAAACTTATAATCTTCCCAGAAGTAACTTTTTCAGACACTTACAAATTAGAGACTGTTAGAAAACACCTCCCAACATTTGGGAATGTTAAACCTTCCATGTTTGACGGATGCATAAAAATATGCCCCACCTCAGACAAACTGATATCTTGTCTATATGACGCATTTCAATCTGTTAGCACACCTTCTACAGATGCCATTAAGGCAAAATGGGAGGAAGAACTAGGGACTGACATTTCTGTGGCAGACTGGGAAGACAGCTTGGAGTATATCCACACATGCTCCATTAACTCCAGACATCGTCTCATACAATTCAAGGTATTACACAGATTACACTATTCCAAAACCAAACTGCATAGGATATTTCCTGGTACATCCCCTATGTGTGATAAATGTCAGGCTGAGCAGGGTACACTACTCCACTGCTTTGCCATATGCTCTAACTTGTATGGTTATTGGTGTGGAATTTTTAGGATCCTTTCTGAAGTTCTGGAGACTTCAATAGTGTGACGACCCTCCCACTCTGTCTGCCGTATTCTCTCTCTTTGTTCTTGTTTCCTTATTAGGATGCCGGTGGGCGGAGTTGGAAGGGTCGTCAGCTAGATGGGAAACACCTGGGCTCGGGTGTGTCCTAGGATAAAGACACCTCTTCCACAGTCGTTGGGGAGACTCTCTCCATGCAGACACCTAGTTTTTGGTTGTGCTAGTTGTGGACTCTAATAAATATATATTTTTGATACTCCTTGTCTCCACGTTGTCTCCCTTTTGTTGCGAACTCTGAGCCGGTTCGTAACAAGTGGGAGCTCATCCGGGATCTTGAACTTGTGTTTGGGAGAAAATGTGGAGGTATGTTAAATTGAGGTGCTTTGTTTGTTAGTTTGAGTTTGGTGCTCAGTACTGGTTGCCTTTGGTTGTTTGGTTTGTGTGCTGTGTTGGAGAGAGTACATTGGTTAGTTTCCAGGCCTCTGTCCAGCCTGGAAACGCTTGTTCTGCTCGCTGTTGGGATGTTGGTCTGAGGAGGTGAGTACAATCAGCTGTGTACCTTTGTGGGAGATTTGGATAGGGTAGTGAAACTTACTACCCGGAGCTATAGCCTTTTTCCCCTGATAGGCTTAGCGACGTGTTTTCATTTTTGGAATATGTTGGGCATTGTTAATGTTTGTTATTTTTGTGTGGTGTCTGTGGACTGAGCAGTTGTCTCGGGAGCACATCCGTGGCTTGGTGGAATCTACCAGCGTGCTGGGGGGTTACTTCCTCGCCAGCGGGCTACAGTGCATAATTACCCACCGCAAATCTGCATGAAGACTAGGGTTGAGTTATTGTAGGTTTTGGGGAAGCTCCATTTCTCATCTCTTTTCTGTGGTGCCCGGTGTGATTGTATTTTCTCTTGTTGTGATCTGGTGTGCTCAGCAGAACCGTTGGAGTGACGATGAACCGTTGGAGTGACGATGAACCGTTGGAGTGACGATGAACCGTTGGAGTGACGATGAACCGTTGGGAGATGTTGTTTGCGTTTGTAGCTGATGTGGTCTCTTGTGCGCCCTGTTCCTGAGTGTTATGTGACTGACCATTGTTTGGTTTTGTCATGTTCTAACTTTCCTGTCTGTTCCCTCCTGGTCTTGTGTTCTCCTTTCCTCTTAAATGTTGCTTCCTGTGCACAAAGGTTGCTGAGGTCTGGGGAGAAGGAGGTTGGCTGGGGCAAGTGGAAGGTGAACATGTAACCTCTCGTAAATTTGGGGCGCAGAGGCCTGTGTCAATTTGGGGCGCAGAGGCTGGTACGTTGTTCCAGGGCCCTTGTTGGTCCCCGGTTTTATGGGGGGGTGTGTGACGACCCTCCCACTCTGTCTGCCGTATTCTCTCTCTTTGTTCTTGTTTCCTTATTAGGATGCCAGTGGGCGGAGTTGGAAGGGTCGTCAGCTAAATGGGAAACACCTGGGCTCGGGTGTGTCCCAGGATAAAGGCACCTCTTCCACAGTCATTGGGGAGACTCTCTCCATGCAGACACCTTGTTTTTGGTTGTGCTAGTTGTGAAATCTAATAAATATATATTTTTGATACTCCTTGTCTCCACGTTGTCTTCCTTTTGTTGCGAACTCTGAGCCGGTTCGTAACAATAGACCCAGACCCGCTTCTGATAATCCTGGGAGAGTCTGATTCCCTAAACGGATTAACCAACGCCCAAAAATATCTCATCTTACAGTCTCATTTCGGCAAAAAGGAAAATGAGGGAAGCGTCCTCTACCAAATTATGGCTCAGCGAATTGGCAAACACTGTACACTTAGAAATAATTATGGTAATGGAACATTATGGTCATTGTTCAATAAAACCTGTGCAACATCACAGATTTCAAAAAGCATATTTATTGGCTGCTTATCGTTTCTGTTGTTCATTATCATCCCTGTTCACCACTGTACATCATAAGTGGAGTTGCACAAGTTGAAGGCAACGCTCGAAAGTAGGGTGACCACATGTCCCGGATTGTGCGGGACAGTCCCACATTTTGGTATTTTCTCCCGCAACCAAACAATCATGTCCTGCATTTTATCAACAAATTCAAACACCACTTAAGAAAAAAGTTGATTTGTACAGGGGTGCAACTTTCACTGGGGATGGACATGTGTCCCCCCCCCACATTCTGAAATTGCGTTTTTGTCCCCCGCAGTTTTAGCATTGGAAGGTGATACAAAACAAGATAACGGTGTGCTTTGGGACCATGCGGATGCCTCCAAGCAGTTGGGTAGACTGGAGTATTTAACCGACTAGATTTAGGACCACGTGGACACCACTGAGTGGCCTAACAGGCTGTGTGAAGGCAAAGCTTCTGGAAGGCTGGCTGGACCAGCACAGGAGAGTTGAGCATAGTTCAGTGTACGTGTTGCGCTCTTTCACTGAGTTGCAAAAGGAACAGAAACTAGCTACTCTTTAGTTGCATGATGTAGCTGGCAAGGTAACTGCTGTTTAACTTAACAGAAAAAAAGAAACAAGTGTTTATTCTCAGTGCTGAGCTGGTATTGTAACTGACATTTAACATTAGCTAATGTTTCATCCTCTCTCGACTGAGGTGAATGAATAAGCTACGCTAGTGAGTAGCTACCACAACCAGGTTAGCTCTAGCCTCTAGTTATCTGTCAGATAGCGATATGAGGTGGCTATTATTACCATCTGACAGCAGTTGTTTGCATGGACATGTTTTGTAGCCTTTGTTTTGTCACGTTTCAGAAGTAAATTGACTTCGCAAGCTTTCGACAGTTGATGTACCATTAGAGACAGAGCTGGCCAAAAGTTGGCTTACATTAGCTATTATTTTTGCCTCAATTGAACTAGACCTGAATCAAACGATGAAACCATGGGCCAAACGATTGAAGGTTTATATTTTTACTTTTTTTCAGTGCAATGTGAGTTGTATTAGTCAGTAGGTAATTGTAACGTTATTGATCTGTAATTTTCCCAAGCTAATTCCCTACTTTTCACACTGACAGTAATAAACAGCTCTAACCTTACAGGCTTCACTGTCATAGTCTACAGCAGAGGTCTGCTCAGGTCCGATTTCTTCATGCCTGCCCACACCTGCTGGTTTTCTGTCCGACTCCCACCCGATCTATAGCAAGAACTGGTCCCAAACCCAGCCGCAGTCCCGCAATGTTATTTTAGGCGTATGTGACACAGCTCACTTGCCAGCCATATTCCCAGCCATTTTGTGCCTTATAGTCAATATCAAATGTGCAAAACTAACTTAAGAAATAGGTTAAATTAGCAGAGATTCTCACATGGCCCTTACATTGTATTACTGGGCTATATCAGCCAATATGCTAGATGTAGTTAGAAGAGAGCAGAGTTGGAGAGACTTGCACTTTCTCCTGAGCTATTGTATAGTGTGAAGAGTTGGAAGATTTTCAGATGGAAAAATATGGGTGATCAATATTTAGGCCTATTTCTAGGCAATGTAGTAAACTATAGCCTAATCATTGGCCTATTTAGGAAGTACATTTCCTTGGAAAAAGTAACTGTCACATGCTCCTCCGCCAATGTATACATAGGCTATAGCCTACTCTATTTAACAGAGACCACAGGCGCACCTGATCTCGCAGGTATGGCTACTGAACTGGTGGCAGCAAGAATGATGAGAGCGACACCTGCCACATTCTGCATAGTCAGTCCTACAAGATATAGACTACCTTTTAGGAGGACGATTTGCAGGCAGAGACAAATAAATGGCTAATCCATACTTATTGAAAATGAAAAGGAGCAAAAAGTAGCCTAACCTAGGTGCTCGTTGTGCCTTTTTCTTTTCAATCATGATTACATTTTTTGATTGCACTTCGCCTCACGTTGGTTGAGAGCCCTCCACTTTTCATTATAAACATTTATTTACAGACACTTTAGTAAACTATAGTCTAATCATATTTAAGTTGATTTCATATTCAAGTTAACTGCCACGTGATTCTCCGCACATGTAGGCAGCCTACTCTATTTCAATGAGACCACACATACTACTAGGATAGGTAGGCTACTGAAGTTGAAGAAGCGAATTCTGAGTGTGGGAATAATGCGAAAAATATGTTTTTAATACAATAGGTAGGTTAACGCATACAAGCAGAAAGAGGACCGTTTCAAAATAATCTGTGGGATGAGAAAAAATATTTTCATCCCAAAGTCATCTGTCTGACCGACCCCGCCTGTAGCATGATAAATGTATATGCAACATATTCAGTGAATGATACAAAGTTCCATCTTGAATTCATGGGTAGACCTACAGTAGCTACAGGACAGCAGCTTAAAATGTATAAATGTACACCATGGTAATTCTTTGTCATGCCTAATTGTAGGAGGATCAGATGGTGACAGGGGTCTCAGCAGAGGCAGGCAGCCAGGTAAGACCAGTCTGTGACAGAGGTGAGGTGAATTTTTACAGATACAACACTTTATTCTCTCTGTCCAGCAAACCCTGGACAAGCCAGATGCTATTTTAAGGCAGTCTGACAAACCTCCAAAGTTGATTTCCAAACTGTATCAAGGGTTGATAGAGGCTTTTCCTGATGACACAAAACATGTCAAAGAAAGATGTGAGGAAGACCTGGGAGACGCTATTTATGATGATGAATGGATAGAGATACATGTATGTTAGAATCTCCAAGCCTTGCAAGGGTTAACACGTTTAAATGTTTTACTCACGTTGGCTGCAGTGAAGGAGAGCCCGCAGGTTTTGGTAGCGGGCCGTGTCGGTGGTACTGTATTGTCCTCAAAGCGAGCAAAGAAGTTGCTTAGTTTGTCTGGGAGCAAGACATCGTGGTCCGCGACAGGGCTGGTTTTCTTTTTGTAGTCCTTGATTGACTGTAGACCCTGCCACATACCTCTCGTGTCTGAGCCGTTGAATTGTGACTCTACTTCGTCTCTATACTGACGCTTAGCTTGGTTGATTGCCTTGCGGAGGGAATAGCTACACTGTTTGTATTCGGTCATGTTTCCTGTCACCTTGCCCTGATTAAAAGTAGTGGTTCGCGCTTTCAGTTTTGCGCGAATGCTGCCATCAATCCACAGTTTCTGGTTGGAGAAGGTTTTAATAGTCACTGTGGGTACAACATCACCGATGCACTTGCTAATAAACTCGCTCACTGAATCAGCGTATTCATCAATGTTATCGTCCGACGCTATGTGGAACATATCCCAGTCCACGTGATTGAAGCAATCTTGAAGCGTGGAATCCAATTGGTCGGACCAGCGTTGAACAGACCTGAGCACGGGCGTTTCCTCTTTTAGTTTCTGTCTATAGGCTGGGAGCAACAAAATGGAGTCGTGGTCAGGTTTTCCGAAAGGAGGGTGGGGGGCGGGCTTTGTATGCGTCGCGGAAGTTAGAGTAACAATGATCCAGGGTTTTGCCAGCCCGGGTCGCGCATTTGACACCTGAAAACAATAATGAATGTTGAACTAAGATCCTAAAGCTGAGTGGGGTGTGTTAGGTTGGGGCTCTACAGGGCAGTGGAACCCTAGGGGCAGGACGCGGTGACCCACCTATATTGTGTGAAAGTAAAAAAGAGCTCTACAGTACTATTAGGCCTATGATATGAATTATATGGAGGGTGTACTGTTTCTGTGTGTTAATGTGTAGGTGTATGTATGTTTTCATTCAAGTTTTGTTTTCCAAATCTTTCCCTTGAGACAATAAAAAAAGAGGGGAAGGAAGTTGTGTTGGGGAGAGAGTTGAGTTATTGACTAGGCTCGGGTTGGCTGGGCGGTCTGTCTGAAATTTGATATAGAGGATGCCTTAAAAACAATCAAAAGTTGTCTTTGTACTTTATTTGTAAGAGTTGTTCATTTGTTAGGCTATTAGTTAAAAGGTGCAATACAATATTGAACTATCATGGATCTAGTTCAGTCTTATTAATCACTTAAACATATTTCTTGTCTAGCTTGATGACGGTGGGCATTTTTGCTTACTTTTTGCTGTTCTAAATAGAGACGTTTAGAAGGGCCATGGGTCATATTAGATTGTGTAGAAATGCAGGAAATGTCCTTTAGATGCCCCAAAAAATGGGAGGGCCCCCAGACCCCCTGCCAAGGTATGTCCCCCTCTGCAAATAGCACTGCTGGGTGACTTAAAAAGTCATCGTCAATATAATAATACTCTTAGCAAAACATTTTAAAGTAAATTTACAATATGTAGAATCTATGAGAATAGAACATTTCAGAACTTTTGTGAAACATCACAGCAGTTGAAAAATATATGGCACATAGAAATGGATGGTCTTCAGAGATAGATGGGAGGGGTTGAGTGGAGCTGAAGGATGGACCTAAAAACAAACAAAAGATAACTTTTGTCAAATATACTGTGTCCCTAAAATGTGTATAGTATGCATAAGCTGGAAGTAGAAGCCTAAGTGTTGTTGTCCATTAGTTTACTCCAATTAGGGGAGGGATGGTAGGGTTAGGGGAAAATAAAAGATATACAGTACCAGTCAAAAGTTTGGACACACCTACTCATTAAATGGTTTTTTTCTTTCTTTATTCTTTCTTTTTTCTTTCTTTTTACTATTCTACATTGTAGAATAATAGAAGAATAATAGACATCAAAACTATGAAGTACATCAAAACTATGAAGTAACACATGGAATCATGTAGTAACCAAAAAAAAGTGTTCAACAAATCAAAATATATTTTATATTTCAGATTCTTCAAAGTAGCCATTCTCCTTCTTGGTCAAATAGCCCTTATACAGCCTGGAGGTGCATTTTGGGTCATTGTCCCGTTGAAATACAAATGATAGTCCCACTAATTGCAAAACAGATCGGATGGTGTGTCACTGCAGAATGCTGTGGTAGCCATACTGGTTAAGTGTGCCTTGAATTCTAAATAAATCATTGACAGTGTCACCAGAAAAGCACCCCCACACCACCACACCCACACCACCACACCTCCTCCTCCATGCTTCATGATGGGAACCACACATGGGGAGATCATCTGTTCACCTACTCTGCATCTCACAAGACACAGCGGTTGGAACCAAAAATCAAAAATGTTTATTAATCAGACCAAAGGACAGATTTCCACCAGTCGTGTTTCTTGGCCCAAGCAAGTATCTTCTTCTCATTGGTGTCCTTTAGTAATGGTTTCTTTGCAGCAATTCAACCATGGAGGCCTGATTCACGCAGTCTCCTCTCAACAGTTGATGTTGAGATGTGTCTGTTACTAGAACTCTGTGAAGCATTTGTGACTCACAACCTGGATTTGGTCTTATGTGGCAAAATTTGTAATTGAGACTCAGAGCTACAAAATGGTATATCATACACTGCATTTTTGAGGAACAATGGGAAAGTAATTCTGCTTTGAAAGTTGATTAACTTGTTATGGATAGGGGGCAGTATTTTCACGGCCGGATAAAAAACGTACCCGATTTAATCTGATTATTACTCCTGCCCAGAAACTAGAATATGCATATAATTATTAGCTTTGGATAGAAAACACTCCAAAGTTTCTAAAACTGTTTGAATGGTGTCTGTGAGTATAACAGAACTCATTTGGCAGGCCAAAACCTGAGAAGATTCCAAACAGGAAGCGCCCTCTCTGACAATTTCTTGGCCTTCTTGATCATCTCTATCCAAAACAGGGGATCTCTGCTGTAACGTGACATTTTCTAATGCTCCCATAGGCTCTCAGAAGGTGCCAGAACGTTGAATGATGACTTTGCAGGCCATGGCTGAAAAACAGTAGCGCATTTGGTAAGTGGTCGATCTGAGAACAATGAGACTGTCGCGCGCGTGCACGAGACAACTCCATGTTTTCATTTTCAGTCTTTGAACGAAAACAACGACTCCCGGTCGGAATATAAACCCTGTTTTCGTTCAAAGACGAAAAAATAAAAACATGGAGTCGTCTCGTGCACGCGCCCCCAGTCTCATTGTTCTCTGATCGACCACTATCCAAATGCGCTACTGTTTTTCAGCAATGGGCTGCAAAGTCATCGTTCAACGTTCTGCCGCCTTCTGAGAGCCTATGGGAGCCGTAGGAAGTGTCACGTTACAGCAGAGATCCTCAGTTTTCAATAAAGAGAGTGTAGAAGGCCAAGAAATGGTCAGAGAGGGCACTTCCTGTAAGGAATCTTCTCAGGTTTTTGCCTGCCATATGAGTTCTGTTTTACTCACAGACACCATTCAAACAGTTTTAGAAACTTTAGGGTGTTTTATATCCAAATCAAACAATTATATGCATATTATAGTTTCTGGGCAGTAGTAATAACCAGATTAAATCGGGTACGTTTTTTATCCGGCCGTGCAAATACCGTGCAAATAATATTCGAGGAGTTTGTATTTCGCGCCACGCCTATCATTGGATATTGGAGCAGGTGTTCCGCTAGCGGAACGTCTAGATGTAAGAGGCTAGAAAATGGCCTTTGAATGTTTTGGTATCTAGTGAAGAGCTCTTCTTTGTTCACATTCACACCATCTTAAGCTTTAGCCCCACACATTTATTTTCGCTCTTGGAGTGTTCAGAGCGCACACTTGACGCTCTGGCTGATGATTTGTTTACCTCTGGATAACATGAAAACAGCCTAACCAGCTCTGCTGGCAACAATTTCATTACGCTTTTTTGCCAACGTTTACTGACACTGGCCATATTCAACGGATGTTGTACACTTTAGCTTAAGACATGTAGCTAGCTAGCTAGGTAAACAATGAACCTAGCTAGGTAAACAACGTGTAAGATCACACATGTCACGTAATGTTAGCTAATGAGCCAGCCAGCTAACGTTAGCTAGTTAAACAACAATGAACATAGTGCCAAATCATGTTGTTACTACCCTGCATGAATCTGCTGGGAGCTAACCAACAAGGTTCAACGTTAGCTAGCTAACATTAGGCTCTAATTAGCAAAGCAAACAGCTCTGGGATACGAAAAATAACGTCATACACGTAACGTTAGCTAGCTAGAATTAGCTGGCTGGCTCCCTAGCTAACAGTACACTTTATCCTAAAATGAAACCACGTTCTGTCAAAATTAGAAACGTGTAATATCTGAAAATGTAGCTAGCTAGACTATTTTACCCGTATACATTATCATGCATGATGGATGCATCTCCCTGTCACGTATGCCATGCCACGGTTGCCCTTAGTTTGAAGATGTAATCTGGAGACAGGTGTTTTCTCCATCTCTTTAGCGATCCCCCAGAAAGTGGAGAGCAACACTTATGCAGCTCCACTACACGATACATAAAAAAGCCACGTTCGACAGGATTACCAACACAGACTGACCAGCTCAAATAGACAGAAGCTCTCTATATGGCAGACCAATCCAAACTCCTCTCTCGGCATGTCCAGCCCACTCATTATCTCAGCCAATCATGGTTACTGGGAAGGTTGCCTGCTTTTTCTGTGGCTTAACCAACAAGGCTTGTAATTTAACAATTTTATTTGTATTTATAGATGGCATACACGTTTGTTATTAAGGCACATGAAAGTTCACATGTTCCAGAAGGCATTTCTGCCAAAAAAACGCATTTTGATAAAAAATAATTTCAAAAACGTTCAAATGGCTGTCCTATGAAGTCGTGATTGTGACATACGCCTAGTTTCCTGAAACGGGTCACATTTATTTGGGTTGCAATTTCTGAGGCTGGTAACTCTAATGAACGTATCCTCTACAGCAGAGGTACCTCTGGGTCTTCCTTTTCTGTGGCGGTCCTCATGAGAGCCAGTTTCATCACAACGCTTGATGGATTTTGGGACTGCACTTGAAGAAACTTTCAAAGTTCTTGAAATGTTCCGCATTGACTGACCTTCATTTCTTAAAGTAATGATGGACTTGCCATAATATGAATTTGGTCTTTTACCAAATAGGGCTATATTCTGTATACCAACCCTACCTTGTCACAGCACAACTGATTCGCTCAAATGCATTAAGAATGAAAGAAATTCCACAAATTAACTTTGAACAAGGCACACCTGTTTATTGAAATGCATTCCAGGTGACTACCTCGTGAAGCTGGTTGAGAGAATGCCAAGAGTGTGCAAAGCTGTCATCAAGGCAAAGGGTGGCTACTTTGAAGAATCTCAAATGTAAAATATATTTTGATTTGTTTAACACTTTTCTGGTTACTACATGATTCCATATGTGTTATTTCATAGTTCTGATGTCTTGTACAGCGACATAATTCAGAACATGGGCCGTTCTTCCAGTGTTCTCCCTGTACACCAAGTCAGAACCGTAAGATAAATAAAGGGGACATATAAGCAGACAATGAAAGCTCTGGTCAACTGGAGTCAGGTGCAGGAGAGCAGAGATGAGTGAACAGGCACACTTTTTAATTGGCAGAAGCAAAACAGTCGGACGCAACAGCGTGACAGCACTCCAGCCAAAGGCAAACGCGAATAGCGCACTAGTCACACAAAATAATGTACAACAATACAATACCACAGGTTCAAAACAATACCCGAAAAAAAACAGCCTGACGCGTCACACAATAAACATAACTAACAATTACACACACAGACATGGGGGGAACAGAGGATAATATACACGTAGAGTGATGAGGGGATGTAAACCAGGTGTGCGGGAAAACAAGACAAAACAAATGGAACATGAAAGGTGGAGCGGCGATGGCTAGAAGACCGGTGACGTCGACCGCCAAGCGCCGCCCGAACAAGGTGAGGAGCTGACTTCGGCGGGAGTCGTGATATATTCAATGATTACATTTATCTAAAACAGGCTATAGGCTACATGTACACCACCAAGTCAGAACAGTAGGCAAAATTAAGAGGGGAAAATGCACCAAATTATTAGGGTGAGGCACATGGGTTACTAACAGTTTACTACACAACATTCACTTACTATTACTTTCTTAGCTGCAGTATACACATCTCCCTGGTATATTACAAAATGTCCGCAGCAGCATACAAGACATTTTTGAACTCATCTTGTTGTGCTGTGCTCACTTGAACAGGAAGGTGGCGCAGCGGGCCTTCATGGGCAAATGTTGTCATCAAAGTCTGTCATTCTCTGGATTTATGGTGCTTTCAATGGAACTGGAAACTCTGAAAAAAAACTAGGTTGAATTATGATGATGTCAGTGATCTTCAGGTCGTACAGTGGCTTGCGAAATTATTCACCCACTTGGCATTGGTCCTATTTTGTTGCCGTACAACCTGGAATTAAAATAGATTTTTTGGGGGGGTTGTGTCATTTGATTTACACAACACGCCTACCACGTTGAAGATTATTGTGAAACAAACAAGAAATAAAAAGACAGAAAATTTGAGAGTGCATAACTATTCACAATCCCCAAAGTCAATACTTTGTAGAGCCACCTTTTGCAGCAATTACAGCTGCAAGTCTCTTGGGGTATGTCTCTATAAGCTTGGCACATCTAGCCACTGGGATTTTTGCCCATTCTTCAAGGTAAAAACTGCTCCAGCTCCTTGAAATTGGATGGCTTCCGCTGGTGTACAGCAATCTAAGTCATACCACAGATTCTCAATTGGATTGAGGTCTGTGCTTTGACTAGGCCATTCCAAGACATTTAAATGTTTCCCTTAAACCACTCAAGTGTTGCTTTAGCAGTATGCTTAGGGTCATTATCCTGCTGGAAGGTGAACCTCCGTCCCAGTCTCAAATCTCTGGAAGACTGAAACAGGTTTCCCTCAAGGATTTCCCTGTATTTAGCGCCATCCATCATTCCTTCAATTCTGACCAGTTTCCCAGTCCCTGCCGATGAAAAACATCCCCCACAGCATGATGCTGCCACCACCATGCCTCACTTTGGATGGTGTTCTCGGGGTGATGAGAGGTGTTGGGTTTATGCTAGACATAGCGTTTTCTTTGATGGCCAAAAAGCGACATTTTAGTCTCATCTGACCAGAGTATCAAGTCAAATTTATTTATTTAGCCCTTCTTACATCAGCTGATATCACAAAGTGCTGTACAGAAACCCAGCCTAAAACCCCAAACAGCAAGCAATGCAGGTGTAGAAGCACAGTGGCTAGGAAAAACTCCCTAGAAAGGCCAAAACCTAGGAAGAAACCTAGAGACGAACCAGGCTATGAGGGGTGGCCAGTCCTCTTCTGGCTGTGCCGGGTGGAGATTATAACAGCACATGATGTTCAAATGTTCATAAATGACCAGCATTGTCAAATAATAATAATCATAGTAGTTGTCGAGGGTGCAATAAGTCAGTAACACAAGAGTAAGTGTCAGTTGGCTTTTTCATAGCCAATCTTTGAGAGTATCTCTACCACTCCTGCTGTCTCTAGAGAGTTGAAAACTGCAGGTCTGGGACAGGTAGCACGTCCGGTGAATAGGTCAGGGTTCCAGCAGGTCTGGGACAACAGGTCTGGGACAGGTAGCACGTCCGGCGAACAGGTCAGGGTTCCATAGCTGCAGGCAGAACAGTTGGAACTGGAGCAGTAGCACGGCCAGGTGAGCTGGGGATAGCAAGGAGTCATCAAGCCAGGTAGTCCTGAAGCATGGTCCTAGGGCTCAGGTCCTCCGAGAGAGAGAAAGAAAGAAAGAGAAAGAGAGAATTAGAGAGAGCATATTTAAATTCACACAGGACACCGGAAAAGACAAGAGAAATACTCCAGATGTGACAGACTGACCCTAGCCCCCCGACACATAAACTACTGCAGCATAAATACTGGAGGCTGAGACAGGAGGGGTCAGGAGACACTGTGGCCCCATCCGATGAAACCCCCGGACAGGGCCAAACAGGTAGGATATAACCCAGGATATAACAGAGTACCTTCTTCCATATGTTTGGGGAGTCTCCCACATGCCTTTTGGCAAACACCAAATGTGTTTGCCTATTTTTTTCTTTAAGCAATGGCTTTTTTTCTGGCCATTCTTCCGTAAAGCCCAGCTCTGTGGAGTGCATGGCTTCAAGTGGTCCTATGGACAGATACTCCAATCTTCGCTGTGGAGGTTTGCAGCTCCTTCAGGGTTATCTTTGGTCTCTTTGTTGCCTCTCTGATTAATGCCCTCCTTGCCTTGTCCATGAGTCCATTTAGTGGGTGGCCCTCTCTTGGCAGGTTTGTGGTGCCATATTCTTTCCATTTTTTAATACTGGATTTAATGGTGATCCGTGGGATGTTCAAAGTTTCTGATAATTTGTTATAACCCAACCCTGATCTGTACTTCTCCACAACTCTGTCCTTGACCTGTTTGGAGAGCTCCTTGGTCTTCATGGTGCCACTTGATTGGTGGTGGTGCCACTTGCTTAATAGTGTTGCAGACTCTGGGGCCTTTCAGAACAGGTGTATATATACTGAGATCATGTGACACTTAAATAAAGTGCATTTGTGTGCAATCTAACTAATTATTTGACTTCTGAAGGTAATTGGTTGCACCAGATCTTATTTAGGGGCTTCATAGCAAAGGGGTGAATACATATGCACGCACCACTTGTCCGTTTTTTATTTGTTTGAATTTTTTGAAACAAGTTATTTTTTTCACTTCACCAATTTGGACTATTTTGTGTATGTCCATTACTTCAAATCCAAATAAAAATCAATTTAAATCAATTTACAATTTCGAGTTGGATGACCGCTCAAAACGTATTTTCCCAGTCGGAGCTCGAGTTCCCAGTTGTCTTGAACTCACTGAAGTCAGATTTCCTAGTTCCAAGTTAACAGTTGTTTTGAGCGCGGCAGAAATCATGCTGGATTGACAGCAAGGCCAATGTTGAATGTTTCGAATTTTAAACTTGGAAAAGAGACCCTTAAATACCCAGACTTGGGACCACACAGCCACTCCACTGAATAGCAGGCCAGAGATTGCTTTGCCATGCTTGCAGTTAGCCACTGATTCCTTCCAAACCACTCATTGTTGAATTTGCGATTTCAAACTTGTTTTGTAATGTTTTTGTCCAATGGCCGATGAGCACCGATACGTTTTATCTATAATTATCTTCATTATTTATCTTCATATGACAAGGATTAAAAAGGATTTGTCAGTAGATTGTTGTCTTGATTCATCATGATGACTGCTAACTAAGATTTTTGAGTGTGATGTTGACATGATCAGTCCAATCAAAGCTACTGTAGAAATAACGTGATTTAACGTCATTTATCTGTGGACAAAGCAATTACATTGGATGGACACTTTTAATATAACTCTATGGCAGCACCCAAGGGGCTTGAATTTTCGAGCTCTACCCTTAGATTTGGAAGTGACGTAGTGTCCTCATGAGTGACAGAACACTGAGCTAATCACGGCGCAAAAAGAGAACATTACCAACCTCTACACTCTGTATATTCCACTGGCTGCACCACCACCACAGAAAGCACTGAGCTAGGCTGAAACACCTGCAAGAAAAAAAAGAGACCATGTTTGTACAGTATGCGGCTTCATTAACTTCAATGATTAAAAAAAATGTCATGCCAAAATAACATGCAAAACAGGCAACTCCAAAATGATGGGTCACCACTGATTAGTTGAATAGTAAAAAAATGTAATCTCATGCAGCCAAAACTCAACAGAGCACACCACTAGGCAGAATGTGCTTGGATTGAAACAGAATACAGGAATGCTATAGTTTAACACTATCTGATCACAAAACAGTAATTCAAGAAGATCTAAATGCATATTCCCATGAAACTGATTGAGATCAAATGATTGGCTTGCAGATACAGTTTGACCTTTCACAGGTAAAACGTGAAGAATTATCATTAACGATTGACAGTAATGATGGCTTATTTTGAAATGAGGTATGCCTAACTTAGTGTGTTTGAGGGTATTTAGGCTACATCTGCTGCCAAAGAATGTTTTCATATAGGATACATTGGCCCGCGAATGTCCAACAGCAAAAGTACCCTAATGTCCCGCATTTGGGTACTTTAAATGTTTTCACCCTACTGGAAGGCGAGGAGACAACTGTAATGACTATCAGCTAATTTTCCAGAGAATACCTATCCACTAAACGCTTTTCTGAATAATTGTAAGTATTTTCAAATTGGCTTTGATCTTACTCGGTCAGACATGATGTACAGTTGAAGTCGGAAGTTTACATACACCTTAGCCAAATTCATTTAAACTCAAGTTTTTCACAATTCCTGACATTTGATCCTCGTAACAATTCCCTGTCTTAGGTCAGTTAGGATCACCACTTTATTTTAAGAATGTGAAATGTCAGAATAATAGTAGAGAGAATGATTTATTTCAGCTTTTATTTCTTTCATCACATTCTCACTGGGTCAGAAGTTTACATACACTCAATTAGTATTTGGTAGCATCGTCTTTAAATTGTTTAACTTGGGTCAAACATTTTGGGTAGCCTTCCACAAGCTTCCCACAATAAGTTGGGTGAATTTTGACCCATTCCTCCTGACAGAGCTGGTGTAAATCAGTCAGGTATGTAGGCCTCCTTGCTCACACACGCTTTTTCAGTTCTGCCCACACATTTTCTAAAGGATTGAGGTCAGGGCTTTGTGATGGCCACTCCAATACCTTGACTTTGTTGTCCATAAGCCATTTTGCCACAACTTTGGAAGTATGCTTGGGGTCATTGTCTATTTGAAAGACCCATTTGCGACCAAGCTTAAACTTCCTGACTGATGTCTTGAGATGTTGCTTCAATATATCCACATAATTTTCCTCCCTCAGTCCCTCCTGCAGCAAAGCACCCCACAACATGATGCTGCCACCCCCGTGCTTCACGGTTAGGATGGTGTACTTCGGCTTGCAAGCCTCCCCCTTTTTCCTCCAAACATAACGATGGTCATTATGGCCAAACAGTTCTATTTTTGTTTCATCAGACCAGAGGACATTTCTCCACAAAATACGATCTTTGTCCCCATGTGCAGTTGCAAATCATAGTCTGGCTTTTTTATGGCGGTTTTAGAGCAGTGGCTTCTTCCTTGCTAAGCGGCCTTTTAGCTTATGTTGATATAGGACTCGTTTTACTGTGGATATCGGTACTTTTGTACCTGTTTCTTCCAGCATCTTCACAAGGTCCTTTCCTGTTGTTCTGGGATTGATTTGCATTTTTCGCACCAAAGTACGTTCATCTCTAGGAGACGGAACTCGTCTCCTTCCTGAGTGGTATGACGGCTGCGTGGACCCATGGTGTTTATACTTGTGTACTATTGTTTGTACAGATGAACGTGGTACCTTCAGGCATTTGGAAATTGCTCCCAAGAATGAACCAGACTTGTGGAGGTCTACAATTCTGAAGTCTTGGCTGATTTCTTTTGATGTTCTCATGATATCAAGCAAAGAGGCACTAAGTTTGAAGGTAGGCCTTGAAATACATCCACAGGTACACCTCCAATTGACTCAAATGATGTCAATTAGTCTATCAGAAGCTTCTAAAGCCATGACATCATTTTCTGGAATTTTCCCAGCTGTTTAAAGGCACAGTCAACTTAGTGTATGTAAAATTCTGACCCACTGGAATTGTGATACAGTGAATTATAAGTGAAATAATCAGTTTGTAAACAATTGTTGGAAAAATTACTGTGTGTCATGCACAAAGTAGATGTCCTAACCGACTTGCCAAAACTATAGTTTGTTAACAAGAAATGTGTGGAGTGGTTGAAAAATGAGTTTTAATGACTCCATCCTAAGTGTATGTAAACTTCCGACTTCAACTGTATAGTTGTAGACAGAACCTGGTTAGAGAAAAGAAAGGTAAATATCAAATAACATTTCTCTTCTTTTGTCTCTCACAGTGGTAGGTCTACTATAAATCACAGCATGTTGTCAGGCTAGGTGTACCACCACAGCTCTTCAGTTTTAAGACTATATCTGTGTTAGATCATTTCTGAATAGTGTGATTGTCACCTCATAAAGTAGGTTGAACACATGCAGCAGCCACAGCATGAACCTGACTTACTTGACTGACATGAATATCCCAATCCGGTCCCCCTTTAAATGATCTGCAGCTTATAAAGGCTTCATAAAGCCTTCATAAACACTAAAAAATGTGTTACAAATCATCTATAACCATATGTAATGTACTATAAAGGGTTCATAAATGTGGCATACCTGAGTGACATAACCACCAATGTCAAATATGACATAAACCTGTGCTTTATAAAGGGTGGAATAAGCACTGCTTAATAAAGGCCTTATAAATCAGATTAAATTGAGACTACACAAGGTATTTATAACCTTGTCCTGCATCTTGGTATAGCATTGCAATGCCAGAATATTGGGTTTGATTCCTGGGACCACCCATACGTTAACATGTATTCACGAGTGACTAAGTCGCTTTGGATAAAAATGTCAGCCAAATTGTATATATTAAATTATATTTCACTAAAACATTTCTAGGATGGCCCAACCTCTTTCTCTCTTGGGTGCATAGTCAATACTGGACCTGACCTCAACTTTCCCCAAAATGCTGGTAGGGCCTTTTAAAATGACATTTTTCCCCCCAAATTCCGATTCTTGGTTTAGTTTTTCCAGGTTTTTGGATTTCAAACATTGTTTCTGGTTTAACAGTGTCACACTTTTTTTTATAGAAAAGCAACTCATTTTGATTTTTGTGTTGCTTAAACCAGATCAGGGGATGACTTTTGAGGTCTGATGAAAAATCTAAGGAAATTAGATTTTTAAGTGTAGTTACCCTTTAATTCAGTGAGCATGCCCTGCACTGTTGTTTGGTTATGGGTTTTCTGTAGTGCAGTAAGCGCACATGCGATGTGATTCGGCTGCTACTGGAATGGGTGGAGTAATTATTTAGACAATTATTTATTATATATATTATCAATGGTTTACACTTTTCTACTATTACATAGGTGACTTTTATTTAGAAAATGACAGAAATTCTGTGACCAGGGAAGTACTTTTTAAGTGTTGCTGACAAGACACTGATCATGTGATTGATTTGCAAATGAAATGCCCCACTTGAGCTGCCACTGGACAGCAAAAAAACAAGTTAACTAATTTAAATTACAATAAATAAAAGTTACCTCAATTGTTATTTCAAATAATTTTGGTGACTTCACTATGCTAGCTGAAATTTTGCTAGCTAGCAGGCTCAGCTAAATACAAATCCCCTTAGCGCACATGCGATGTGATTCAGCTGCCACTGGAATGGGTGGAGTAATTATTTATACAATTATTTATCATATATATTATCAATGGTTTACACTTTTCTACTATTACATGGGTGACTTTTATTTTTAATAGTCACGTCTTGAGATTTGTACATGAAAGAGGAATATAATAATACAACTTGAATAGAGTTTCCCATCTTCCCATTTAGAGTTTTTGGCCCAGCACAGAAATGCCCTTATCCAGATGGTGTGACAAAGACATTTCCTAACAGACCTACTAACTTTTTTGTTGTTACTTTAAGGTTGTAACCAACATGCAGTACCTCCAGCAGGAAGAGAGGCAAGAACCATTCGTCCGCCAGCTCAGGGACACGCTAAACTATTTAAAGCCCTGTATAAGGTTCAACGTAATTGCATTGGACTTTTTGAAACTTCATGTATTTGTATTGTTTTAAAAATGTAGAAATAAAAGGAAATGTATGGTTTAATCGAGATTGGTGTCCCTTCCACGGGACGGTTGAGCTAACGTAGGCTAATGCGATTAGCATGAGGTTGTAAGTAACAAGAAAATTTCCCAGGACACAGACATATCTGATATTGACAGAAAGCTTACATTCTTGTTAATCTATCCGCACTGTCCAATTTACAGCAAATATTACAGTGAACGAATGCCATGCTATTGTCTATTGACAATTTTGAACAAGAACATTTATTAATTAACAAATTAGGCACATTTGGGCAGTCTTGATACAATATTTTGAACAGAAATGCAATGGTTCATTGGATCAGTCTAAAACTGCACATACACTGATGCCATCTAGTGGCCAAAATCTAAATTGTACCTGGGCTTGAGTAATATTATGGCCTTTCTCTTACATTTCAAAGATGATGGTACAAAATAAATACAAAAGAACGGTTGTTTTTTTCTTTGTATTATCTTTTACCAGATGTATTGTGTTATATTCAACTACATTCCTTTCACATTTCCATAAACTTCAAAGTGTTTCCTTTCAAATGGTACCAAGAATATGCATATCCTTGCTTCAAGGCCTGAGCTACAGGCAGTTAGATTTGGGCATGTCATTTTATGCGAAAATTGAAAACAGGATAATCCTTAAGAGGATTAAACAATGTTCTCTCATGATCCATAGGTTACTGTAGGGTGTGTGAGGTATTTAAATTTGTTGATGGACCTGCAAAGCTTGCGTTTGTGTGTGTGTGTGTGTGTGTGTCAGAACCAAGATGATTTGGAGTAGTCCTACCTGAGACTACCGCACCAGGTATTCCTCTTCTGTTCCCATGCTGCAGGCCAGGGCTTGATTATAACCTGCTACAATGGGGCTAACCATTTTGTGGCAGATTTTTCAGCGAGAGAGTGGGTGAGTGTGTCAAAGACCACGCAGTGTGGCTTGTTTTTGTTATGTGCATGTTTGTGTACTGAGGATCATGTAACTTGGTTCGAGAAGAAAGACACTTTAAATTTCTTTAGGTTGGCGCTTTCATCTTGCTGTAATGTCGTCCCTAGGCTATTGCACACAGCACATACAAGCCTGGGATATCAACCATTCCAAAGTTGGCCTTAGTGAGAGTGACCATAGAATTCTATAGGTAAAGTATTGGTCATCGTCACTACTTAACACAGTCAAAAAGTCATAATTATTGCTAAACCCTTCCCATTACCACAATTTAACTTCATAAAACTTGATTTTAAACCTAACCCTAACTAATGAAGGCCAAGTTTGATGCATTGATCCACCAGACCTTCCTTGAATTTGGGCGGAAGTGTCTAGGAACGAGATTAGGTGTAATGTGACTAACATGACATCACTTTAGAGCTTATGTCATCATTCAGCACAACATGTCTACCTTTATAAAGCACATGTTTACATCATACTTGATATAGTGGGTTATGTCACATATGACCTTGGTGATTATGTCACACAGTTATGCCACATTTATGAACCCTTTAAAAAGCATGAAATAAGGTTATAGATGCTTTGTAACACATTTATGTAGTTCTTATGAAGGCATTATGAAGGCTTTATGAAGCCTTTATGAGCTGAATGTCATTTAGAGCGAAACCCTTAATCCTATGTGCCATACATAAAGATCAGTGGTGCACTACTCTCATCCTTGAGGGCAGAAATGGTGGCTGATTTTGCTTTTCTGTAACACTTCATTGATCATTTAATCATTGATTGTTCCTGACCATAAAATCATTGACTCTCACAGCGCAAAACTTATGGCAAAAAAGGGAAAACTAGTAGAAATTGCTGCCTTTGAGGGCTTGTGTTTAGTATCATGGTGGCAGCCGTGAGTGGCTGAAGCTATCAGTATAACTGATTCTCTGTTGCTTCAATGAATGATTGATTGCATTAAAAAGCCAACAGATGAACCTGTTCCTTTGACAGTGAAACATGGTCACAGATTGCGGTTTTGCAACTTTCAATATACTTGAGTGAACCAATTAAATTGTTCATCATTAAATGTTCTGTGTTAGATTGGACAAATGAATATACTGTGGTAAATGTATAATTCAGATTTCTTCAATAATGAGTTTTGTTTCACTGACAGCTACTTAACAATACATGACAAGAGTATTTGACGTTTCTATTCAGGAAGAAAGAAGGAAGCGATAAAACTAATCAGTGATGCTTTCTGAAGACCTATGCATTGTTAAGTGGAATAATTGTTTTGGCAGTTTAATCTATTATACTTACAATATGTATAGTTACCTTAGAAACTAATGTAGTCACATTAGTCATCCACTGAGAAATGTGGGTGACATTGTCCATTGGCCCTGAGGCCATTGTGCTTGCTAGGCCCCTGAGCTGGCCTATGGTACCACTAGGAGCCATGTCATGCTTTCACCAGTGTCTTCCTCCCATCAAAGCCCATTTTGCGCGATGGCCAAGATGGTTTCGGTAAATGTGTTGCCTGGAATCCTCTTCTCCCTGCAGATGATGAGGTTTGCCAAGAGTTGGCAGGCCATCACACACACACCAGAGTATGTTGGCCACAATTCCTCTGATGCCTCATTTGATATTTTTTTTATCTGGCTCCTTCAAGCATATCCATCCTCCCTGGAACCTCTCAGCCAGACTTCTCCCTCTCTTCCATGCAACAGATTTCACGCCTGCTCTCCAGCCCTCCTACACAGGCTAGTTTTGGTTTAGATGCCCTGTTGCACCAGGCTCCAAACCATCACCTGCTGCCTATAAAACCTTTGACTCACTGTTGTAGCACAACATTTGGACTATTGTGTTATATTCACTATAATGATAACCAGAATTGCTTGTTTTGGTATTGCGTTAAGTTATGATCAAGAGTAGAAGTCTGCCTTTGTTAGCACAAGTGTACCCAGGCTTGCTCTGTAGTGCTGCTGTCACCTATGGGAGCTTGTCAGTGATATACAGTGAGGGAGTGGAAGGGA
The DNA here is from genome assembly GCF_901001165.1 of Salmo trutta. NCBI lineage: Eukaryota > Metazoa > Chordata > Actinopteri > Salmoniformes > Salmonidae > Salmo > Salmo trutta. The sequence continues at coordinate 26,564,129 of NC_042971.1, forward strand.
GAGAAAGAGAGGCAAAATAGGACACATACAGTATCTCACTGAGCATGTTGTGCCTACTAAGATTCACCTAGAATCTACTGCATTAGAGAGTGCTCTCTTTCTACACCACCCCCCTCTCTCCCACACTGTTTCTTTCCTTTTGTGATTTTTGTTTCTCTCTCGATTCCACTTTGTCTGCACTCTCTCTCCATTCCCTTGATTCTTTCTCTGTTGTTTGTGTGAGTGAATGCTACAGAACATGTCTCCTTTGGCTTGTTTATCGCCCTTCAGCCTTGCTATGAGCCGTGCACTAATGAAGCCCAGAGTTTATTTGGGGTCTTATTGACCACGTTTATATGCGCACAGTATTCAGGATAACAGCTCATATTCCGGTTAAGGTCTTACTCAGGATAAACTGTTTACATGCACCTTTGATATCCCACTCATGAGTATCCCTGTACCCATGAATAAACAGAATATTCCTAGCTTACCCAGGGACGGTGAATTTCTTTTTTGGCAGGGACTGCGAAAATAAAAAGTTAAACCTCATTTAAATATTTTACTGCTTATAATTTCTGACATTAGGTAGGCTATTTGTTAGTCATCTTGTCTATAATTAAATACATGCAGCTTCTCTTCTGTCATTACTTAATGATTTAGACTACAAAGTAAAGCCTTACTCACCAGAATGTAATAAATCGATAGAAGGAATGCATAATCAACAATAGTTGACATCTGTAAAGTAATCTGTCATTTCTGCTTCCCATCTGAACTTCAAATGTGATACTATGTGGCTGACGTTTTACGTGTTCCTATCCAATTGTGTTTTTTTGTTTGTTTCTTTGCGTTGTCATTAACTTCTTTTTTAAACTTATTTTGTACATACTGTTGCTGCTACCGTCTCTTATGAACAAAAATAACTTCTGGACATCAGACCTGCAATTACTCACCACGTTCTGGCAGAATCCTTTTTTTCCTTTAACGAGTCTGACGTGAATGACATACTGCTTTCCCGGGAACAGGCCCAGATCCCCGTCATTTGCGTGAAGAGAAGGCGGAGAAAAAGGGGCCGGAGGGCGGGCTGCCTTCTGAGAATTTGTAGGCAATCGAATAAACCCCCACTGCCTTCCATTCTGCTAGAAAACGTGCAATCTTTGGAAAATAAAATTGATGACCAATGCGGAAGATTAAAATACCAAAAGGACATTCAAAAGTGTAAAATGTAATGTAAATGTAATATCTTATGCTTCACAGAATCGTGGCTGAACGACGCCATTATCAACATACAGCTGGCTGGTTATACACTGTATCGGCAGGATAAAACAGCGGCGTCTGGTAAGACAAGGGGCGGTGGACTATATATTTTTGTAAATAACAGCTGGTGCACGATATCTAAGGAAGTCTCGAGGTTTTGCTCAACTGAGGTAGAGTATCTCATGATAAGCTGTAGACCAAACTATCTACCTAGAGAGTTCTCAGCTGTATTATGGTCCAAGCACACCAAGACAGTCGTGAAGAGGGCACGACAAACCTAAACCTATTCCCCCTCAGGAGAATTAAAAGATTTGGCATGGGTCCTCAGATCCTCAAAAGGTTCTACAGCTACACCATCGAGAGCATCCTGACTGGTTACATCACTGCCTGGTATGGCAACTGCTTGGCCTCCGACTGCTTGGCACTACAGAGGGTAGTGCGTACAGCCCAGTATATCACAAAGCTTCCTGCCATTCAGGACCTCTATACCAGCCGGAGGAGGCCCTAAAAATTGTGAAAGACTCCAGCCACCCTAGTCATAGACTGTTCTCTCTGCTACCGGAGCGCCAAGTGGTACCTGAGCGTTAAGTCTAGGTCCAAGACGCTCCTAAATAGACTCCTGAACATCTAATCAAATGGCTACCCAGACTATTTGCATTACCCCCCCCCCCCACCGCTGCCACTCTCTGTTGTTATCATCTATGCATTGTCCCTTCAATAACTCTACTTACATGTACATATTACCTCAATTATCTCGACTAGCCGGTGCCGCCGCACATTGACTCTATACCGGTACTCCCCTGTATTTAGTCTCGCTATTGTTATTTTACTGCTGCTGTTTAATTACTTGTTACTTTTATTTCTAATTCTTATTCCTATTTTATATATATTTTTGATTAAACTGCTGGTTAGGAGCTCGTAGGTAAGCATTTCACTGCAAGGTCTACTACACCTGTTGTATTTGGCACATGTGACTAATAACATTTGATTTGATGTGAAACTGAGCCTGTGCAGACCGCGAAAAACAATAGTAAACGGGATAAGGTTGGTTTATCTGTGTGCAGACTGTACGGTAGATGATTTATTGATTACCACCTAAGACTTAATAAACAACATGACTATGGCATGCGAACTTAGAATGTAGGTCTACAAGGCAGGATGTTCCCGATGATATGCAAGCACCACTTGCCGCACAACTGAATACATCAAGCTATTGAAATCCCATTCTTGTAGTCATTCCACACTGTCAGGAAAAGTATAGGAGTCACAATTTACTCTGTACAATAATTACTTATATAGTTGGCTACTGACCGGGGTACTGCAGTACAATGATAGTGATCAGCTGAAAATTATGGAAGATGATGACTCATAGGGCATGGATGACCAAAAGACTGGCTGTGCCAGGTAGTACAGTAGGTCGATCTAGAGGTTATTCACGGTGAAGGTTTTGGTGCCAACAGGGATATGCAGAACAGTACAAGCATTACATTAGAGACACATTAACAAGACAAATGCTTTCCACATTTCCACTTCAAACCAACTGCATGGGTTGTCATCTCGCTCAGTCTTAATAATACAATAATAACACATTTAGATTATAATGCGCGGTCTTTCTCACCTAGAGATCACTCTTCTTAATCTGTTGAAAACAACCTGTACAGTGTGCAGCAGTTTTGTGAGCAACGCAGTTTTGATGGTACTAGTATTTAACGCCGCAACATTGGTAGGGTTGCCTCTCGCACAGGTTGCCAGGTTCGAAGAGTTTGGCGGCATGAAAGATTGCAGATGCCCCGCATACATACTCATTGGGAGATCATCCTCACAGAATTTAATATGCAAGAGAAGACCATCATCTCAAATTAACAGCTACTGACAAGGCAAGAGAAGGTGATTCAGGCAAGAGAATTTCATCCTGCACATCTGAAAGCTCAGCGACCCGTGCGCAGTAATGATTCAGCAGCAACAGTGCAAATGCAAGGCCTAGCCCTGGGACAGTGCACAGCAACACGTATTCAAAGGCAAGGTACCGACTGCGGATCGCTTCCAGTAAATATAAATCATTTCTTTTTATAGACAACATGAAAAAGGAAGAAGTCTGCTTTGGAGAGCACAGCCCCTCTAGCAGACTAATAATGTGGAGAGTGATTTGAGAGTGTTGCTACATGTTGCCTTGTGACATTTTAGAATAGATGCTACTCAACCAGCACACTACTATAGGTGAATGTCCTAGGCTGTTTCAGAAGCTTTGTGGGTTCAACACAGCATGAGAAGGTGAGGAGGGATATTTAGTATATTTAAAGTAAAAGGATTCAAGTTCCAGGTGCTTTGAGGGATGAGACACATAATTGATGGTCGGGAAATTGCAGCTGCTTAAACCAAACGATGACAGGGAACTCAGAATTCCAAAGAGCCTTCTCACTGATTCAACCTATTTTTTGTTCCCCTCGTACGCCTGGGAATCCTTGCTTCAATTGCCCTTCCGTGCTTCTCTGACGGGGAAGATATGCCTTGTTGTCAATTTGGATTAGGAACAAGGAGATGTCAGGAAATGGCCCTACGTATATTATTGTCAAAAAGTGCAGTAGCTATGGGGGACATGCAAGAGCTGTCTTGGGGGAAAAGAACATTATGTCAAGTGTTTTGATTTTGTAGAGAGTTAAAGCCGTCTGCTTCTCTGACAGTGACATTGGCAGTGTTTTGATGATGCAATACCAGCACCAACTCCTGTCACACTCGGTTCTTACCTATCTAACGAGTTTGCTATTTTGAGGAGAAATAATAACATTTTTATATTAACAAGACATCCTATTATTAACAGCTTCCAAACACTTGTCTAACTTGTTATTTCGGAGATGCAAATTATGCACTATTTTGGTTGCGGCTTATAAACAAACCGAAGACTTCAAACATTCAAATCCCATAATGGGTATCCAGGTAGAGCTAAAGGACACAAATAATCCAAATTGGTGCAAGCTCTTCCTTTGTGTCAGAATGAATAGACAAAGATGATCCCAGTAGCTATTTATACTTAATAAAACCAGGGAACCAGGCAACCACTTTTCCCCAGAACAACAGTGAAAACTCCAATGGCAGACAGACAGGCAGACAACCAGGCAGGCAGGCATCCGGCTAGATTTGCATTTATCCTGCTGAAATGCTTTCGAGACGCCACCACTCTGTCAGTCCTTGAGAAGGAAAGAAGGCCGTCACTCAGTCTCTTCAAACGGGCCACGCTGCAGACAGCCAGATTACCAGACATGAAATACTGACAGCCAGGAGGGGTCGGAGGACTGGCCGAAGTGGTGAAAGAGTGTGTAACACAGGGTGGCTCAACGGCAGCGAACTGAGGCTACACTAAACTGGGAGTCTCGACTTCTCTTAGAGCCAATTAAGGAGGTGCAGGGTATTCTAAGACGGCCGTGTCTTTTCACCCAACCACAGGTGGTGCATTGAGATAGTTTTGATCTCGGAGCGCTATCCCACATGGTATAGTTGCAAAAGTGAAACGGGACGCATTTTTGAGGATCTTTCATTTCCATCTGAATGCATTTCATTTCTGAATAAGTTGTTTCAGAAGTCCTCAATCTCAAATGAACCTTGATATGTGATTCCATTGTCATGATTGAGTATTGCCCCTCCAGTATCCTAAAATGTATACTATTGAAAGCAGGGCTATTTAGGTCCTAGAATCACAGTTTGATTTCTCCACAAAATATGAATGTATCGGTCACTAAAAAGGTGTTGGCTGAAGATTGTCTTGAATGGGAGCATTTCATGATGTAGCGTCAGGGTTGGGTAGGTTACTTTCTAAATGTAATCCGGTACATTTACAGTATAGTTACCTGTGCAAAAATGTAATCAATAAAATAACTTTGGGATTACCCAAAGTAATGTAATCTGATTACTTTCGGTTACTTTTGGATTACTTTCCCCTTAATTAAGCGGCATTAGAAGAAGACTGAAAGAGTCCATCAAACGCATTTGGTGTGTAATCATAGTGGTCTGTGACTTGTGGTCAGATTCACGCAGGTGGAACAAACTTAAACTTGCACCTTTTTTCAATGCTGAATTGAATGTCATTGAGAAAAAAGAAAAGGTGTCATAATATACTTTTTTTCCGCAAACATTCTTTCTGAATTTAAAAGTAATCCGAGAAGTAAGTATCTCTTTTTTCAAAAGTATCTGTAATCTGATTACAATATTTTAGCTGGCAACGTAATTGATTAGTTTGTTTTTTGTAATCAGATTACATGTCATTGATTATGCCTAATCAGTTACTCCACAACCCTGTTAGCTTTATACAGGCACCATACTGGCCGTTTCAAGATTTTGACACGCAGTTCACACTTGAGAACAACAGGATAAAGTGTCTCACACTCGTGCTTGCAAAATGTTGTCCTGTATAGCAGGTGAAAAACCTGCCTCAGCGCAGCTCATATGTTAGGTGTGACCTGGCTCGGATGTTAGAATGGTATTTCTAGACCATTGTGTTGTGCTTTCTCTATGTTGCACCATCATAGTCTCAGTAGAATCCTCTGAAAAAGACAGGGACACCTCTTCCTTGTGTTATGAAATCAATAACTAGCCTACTGTTTTTGTTGCACTCGTGATGTTTGGAGGTCTTAGGTGTTGAATGTGCATATGCCCAGGGAGACAGCGACCTTACCTTGGTCCAGGGCCAACTCTGTCTCTATTTACCTTTTGGTCAGCAAGTCTAAGCGCATTATTATTTGTTCAGATGGTGACAAAACATAAATGTGTACCAAAGGCATGCCCAAACTAAAGACAAAAAAAACCAAACGAAAGGCCTCCAAACGAATGGTCACCAAACAACACAATCAGCCTCAGGGATTGCAAGCTGGGAAACTGACTGGCGATCACTTAATTGGCAGCACCTGTCTTCTTATCAACCAGGCTCAGCATATCTGGACATGGTTGCTGCTGCCCCTAGGGGGAATGGAGTGTGGAAGTGGTAGTGAACTGTAGTGTGCGGTCTAAACTACTTGACCTATTCCATATGACTAGTTGTCCCTGATATTTTGCTGTCCAATAACTCTACAGAAAGTTAATGAGAAAAGTGGTGCACACCACAGCTCTAGCTAACAAGCTAAAAAAACGATCTTCCTTTCATCTATCAAAAGGCTTAGTGTGGCTGACTTTCCCCAAGCTAGCCAAGCGGAGAAGACCTGAAGTTTGCTTTCATGGAAACGGAGGTAAGCTCTCTGAAATATCAAATGAATGCTGCCATGTCCAGAAGACAGCTTTCCTCCTAGCTGGCCACATCGAACCTCTCCGGGGTGATGCTCAGCGGTACTGCACACCTTGCTTTTGTCATTAAAAGATTAGATGATTCATGAAAACCACCAATTAACTGATTTGACTTCCAAGAGACATTGATGAAAAATAATTTTTATGTATATCTTTCTCCCGCCTTTCCTCACTAAGTTGGTGAAACGCTGAATGAGTTGATGAGTGTGGCAGCAACTTTCTGAACACAGTAAAAAAAAAAAAACTGATTTTTGCTAGATAATGAATTTAGGATGATAAAGTACAAAGAGTGGATGATTAGGGACACGGTATTACTTGAAAACAAACTACATGACCAAAATGCCCCTAGTGTCTAAAAACGATAGTGTAGACAGTAGTGTAGTGTAATAGATGTTCAGTAGAGGGTATTGTTTCAGTATCACACAACTTCATTGATTCTCATCAATAGAGATAATCCTCATATTTTTATTTCCAGAATGTAATGATGGTGTTTAAACCTGCGGTGTTTGCTATCAACACACACTAACTGATAAAAGCAAAATGTTCTCTTTCTGAAACAAAAACAACAACAAGCATCAGTCTATTCTAGTGCCAAGTAATGTCATTCTCCCAAACCTACAAGTTGTTTTCCTTATCCCACGACAATTGGAGTCTGTCATGTGTAAGTGGTCCATCCGAGGAGTGCTTGGTGTCTTGACAGCCCCCCCCCCCTTATTTAGCCCCCATTCCTGTTTCCGCCTCAATCCACTGACAGTAGGAAAACGGCATATAGATTTTGCCTGTTATTGAGGCACCTGCTGACGTTATTTGAAATCAAGCATGACAACGTGGTAATAGCAGGAATCATCCATGTACCTGGCTCTCCTTCACTTGACATTAAACAAGTAGTGGTCTAGCTTACATCTTCTCTGAGGAAATCTCCAGTGATGTTAATAGCTCCTTTGTGAGAGTTGTTTCTTTCTCAATTTTTTTTCTTTCTCTCTTTCTCTGAATGTGTTTATCCGAATGATCACAGCCCCTCCTCCTCCAAATGCGGAGTCGGGACAAAAGTGGGGGCCCACTGTAATTTGGTACCCAAAAAGAGATGTCCTTTGATGTGGCGGAAATGTTGCCTGTGTTGTCAATATGTTCAGAATGCATTTCATAAATGGATGCATATAAAAAAAAGCCAGCCTTCCCCAGCAACAGAATATTCTGCGTTTTCATGTTCAGGTTTTTGAAGATCAATATTCCGCTTCTGGAAAGAGGCCAGAGCTTTCACTCTTTAGTGATTATTTACTCTTATGGTGACAGTAAGTATCCTAATTTCAAAACGTGAACATATGAAAAGCATCTTATGTCATCTGAAAATGGAGGGCAGTGTGGACTGGTGATTCTTTACTTAGCCGACTTGTTATGATAATAGTAAGTGTATATGCCCATTTCAAAACTTGTTGTCGGAAAGCATCTTATCATCATCACTAATACAAAATATGTTACATTTTACTTAGCAGGTGGCGTAGACAGTTGTAGCACACCTACTAAGTCTCTTGACGGTGTCGTGTGCATCTATTCCTCCAATCATTGCAATCTATTAATCTCTTCATTATTTTCTATTGCTATTCTTTGAAACATGAATTCATGAAACATGAATCACAATACTGTGACAACAATAAATGTTTCTATAATAAAACACAAATGAATAAATAAAAACATATACATTATTATACATTAGTCCCGTCTATCTTTTGTGACTGCGTTCTCAGTTCAATTATGTGCTGCAACCGGGAAGTTGCCTCTGTTTTCAAGCCTCTCCAAAATGAATACACTTTGATCTCTTTTGAAGTTGTCAGTTCAAAATAATTCTGTTCAGCCATCTACAAAAAAAGCCAGATATTTTTTCTCTCTCCAATTGCTTTGTCATACTGACTGGCAGCTAGGATGAATAGCAATTAGGGGACTGTGAATAAGATGATCTACTTTTCTTTTCAACTGCGTCTACTATCTTCAAACACATATTTACCATACACATCGCCGTCTTGTACGCACGGACACTCAGAGACATTTAACAGTTCAATGTAAATGTGGCAAAACACTTTTACTGTGAACAAATATGAATCATATCATTGATTTTATATCTTCAAAAGAGAGCCTTCAGATTGCATTGTCACATTCTAACCTAGTTGCTTTTATTTCTGCTTGCATTAAAGATACAAAGGACTTTGATTCTTGTGTTGGCAACATTTACATTTCAAAACATGCACTTCATCTAAAAACTTTTGATTAATCTACTGCATTAGTGAGTAGCCCAATATTTGCAGCCATCCCACTATATTAATTGCTATGTTTAGACAGATTCTGTGGCTAAAATGTAAATAATCTGCCTTTATTATGACTATTGCTATTGTCATGAGCTTGGTGCTATCGGTGAAGTGTATCCTTAGGATGGGAGGTTTGCGGTCTGAACCCAAGCTGAACTCTTCAGTATGTCTGAGCTGTGACAGTATGGTTAACTTCATTTACCTCATACAAAGCACTCTGAGGCTCACTCAGTTCAATAGACATTTTGAAATCAGATCATGAAGATTGACAGTAGTTAATAACGTTTGTCATTGGGTTGTCTGATGCAAAATGCATGTTGGTATTACTTAATTTGGCCACTTACAGCCATTTTGTGTGTGATTAACAAAAACATGACTTGGTGTTTCCATTTTGGCCTTATAAATGCGGGCCCTGGCAGTGCTTAATCAAAAGGTAGCCCCTAGCTTTGCTGCTGGGGACCGAGCGAAGTCAGTGATCTTGTCCCGCTCAATATCCCCATTGTATCTTGCCCTGCCTGCATGCTATCAGAGCCAGCCACACTAATGTGATGGACAGTGGCAGGCATTCGCCACTTCTTTCTCCAACAACAGCGCTTCCAGATTTGTTAGCTTCACAAACATGGGCACCACGCAAAGCTTCTCTCAAGCCACCACCAGTCAATGCCAACCAGCGAGATAATAAGATGGCTGCCAGACACTGTCAATATTTCTCTCTTTGCACAGATAGCCGCCTGGCTAGCTGCTCCCTGATAAAAGTAATGTTGACTGAATGGGTTTGAGCAGGCCTCTGGTGTGGCACGCTAGACAGCAGGAGAGGAGAGTGAGGAGGAGCAGGTGGAGGAGAAACTCCAGTAAAGCAGTTAATTAAAAACAGACGCTGAGGGAATGTGGAGGCGGGAGAGTGCTGCCAAGCCAGTGCTGTGGTCTGTTCAGGACAGCACCCCATGCATGATAAAGGTGGCAGTGGCGCTGCACTCTATACCACTATAACTCTGGTCTGTAGGGGAGAGTGGGGTACGTTGAGCCAAGGGGTAAGTTGAGCCACCCTTGTTTCTAGGAAACCATACACAAAATTAATAATTTGACCAAATATTTAGGAAGAGGTCATCAATTCATGGAGTCTGTGAAGGAAGAAACTAAATGGAAAAAGTGGTTAGCAAGTTAGGTACAAAAAACAGATTTTCAAATTAATGTATTATGTTAGAGGTTTCATGATGCTTGTATCTAAACCAAAGTAAATCCTTTAAGGATTATTCTATACATCAGTTGGGGTCTCTATAAGTTTCAATATGAGGTCCTTAAGCCAGCATGAAAGTGCATCCTTGTAGCTGTGTGGGCTAATATAGTCAAAATGTTTGCCTTGGGGTAAGTTGAGCCAAAATGAAGTGTTTTCTTCCCAGGCATAATGAAAGGCATTATCGCTGGGATATGAGGTAACAACAGGGCCTGGCCTATGTTAAAAGTGTTTAAAAAAGTACCAAGTGTTTGTTAGGTGTTAAGCCTGCATTAAAAGATGCTTAAAATTACAAAAAAGCGATTGTGATTGTGTTTGTTTTTAAAAAGGTAGTGGTAATATTTCATTCAGTACAGAAATGTGCAGGCAGCTTAATTTACCCGGTCCTGTGGCTCAACTTACCCCATCAACTTACCCCATGAACCATCTATGTTTTCTCAACTGTAATGTTTACATGAATTCTGATTATTTCCAGGGATACAGAACATCCTGAAATATACGTAGATATATTTGTTAGAGTGAATACTATATTTCCTTTTGACGGAGTGATGCTGAATGTGAAAACTGCAACTTACCCTACTCTCCCCTACTGGCCTAAGACGTGTGGAGTTGGGCCATACTCGGGAGTTTTTCTTTTGATCATTCGGGTGTGCACATGATTGATTTGCATGGGTCTGTTGTTCTAGTGTGGACGGAGCATTATTGATGTCATGCCGTTAATATAGAATGATCCAAGAACAAATGCATATTGACAAGGATGCTGGAGCGAATAAATATTGACAAGAGAGCAAACAGGTTTTATTATCCAAACATTTTGCCCATATATCGTTTTTGTACTTTCTGCCTAGTGAAAGTCTACACACAGCTTACACAGCTGTCCCATTTTGCTGCCTTAAGTGTAAAAGGGGTTAAATTAGATTTGTTTCCCTATAGATCTACACAACCTGCTCCACATTTTTTAAGTTAAGAAAAAGTATAAAAAAATGCAGTTACACTTTACTTGACACCCAGCGTCATAACACGTTATGACACGGCCATAACCAAATCAAATCAAATGTATTTGTCACATACACATGGTTAGCAGGTGTCACGTCCTGGCCAGTATAAGGTTAATTGTTTTGTAGTTTGGTCAGGACGTGGCAGAGGGTATTTGTTTTATCTGGTTCAGGGTGGTGTGTTTGGTTAAAGGGTGTTTGATTTAGTATTTCCAGGTTTTTGGTTGATGGTCTATGTTTATGTATTTCTATGTGTAGTCTGGTGAGTGTGTTCTATGTTTGGTTAATTGGGGTTGGGACTCTCAGTTGAAGGCAGGTGTTGTCTATCTGCCTTTGATTGAGAGTCCCATATATTAGGGTGTGTTTGTTAGGTGTGGGTGATTGTTCTGTGTTTAGCCTTGTGCCTTACCAGACTGTTTTTTTTGTCGATCGTATTTCGGTTTGTTATTTTGATGTTCATTTTGATACTTAATAAAAGTCAAGATGAGCCTGCACATACCTGCTGCGTTTTGGTCCTCCTTCGGCGACGACAACCGTGACAAGCAGGTGTTAATGCAAGTGTAGTGAAATTCTTGTGCTTCTAGTTCTGACCATGCAGTAATATCTAACAAGTAATATAACCTAACAATTCAACAACAACTACCTTATACACACAAGTCTAAAGGAATGAATACGAATATGTACATAAAAATATATAAATGAGTGATGGCCGAACGGCATAGGCAAGATGCAGTAGATGGTAGAGTACAGTATATACATATGAGATGAGCAATGCAGGGTATGAAACCTTATACGAAGTGACATTGTTTAAAGTGGCTATTGATACATTACATGAAGATGGCAAGATGCAGTAGATGTTATAGCGTACAGTATATACATATGAGATGAGCAATGTAGGGTATGAAAACATTATATAAAGTGGCATTGTTTAAAGTGGCTAGTGATACATTTAATTACATCAGATGGCAAGATGCAGTAGATGGTATAGAGTACAGTATATACATAAGAGATGAGTAATGTAGGTTAAGTAAACATTATATAATATAAAGTGGCTAGTGATAAATTGATTACATCAATTTTTCCATTATTAAAGTGGCTGGAGTTGAGTCAGTATGTTGGCAGCAGCCACTCAATGTTAGTGATGGCTGTTTAACAGTCTGATGGCCTTGAGATAGAAGCTGTTTTTCAGTCTCTCAGTCCCTGCTTTGATGGACCTGTAATGCCTTCTGGATGATAGCGGGGTGAACAGGCAGTGGCTCGGGTGCTTGTTGTCCTTGATGATCTTTTTGGCCTTCCTGTGACATCAGGTGGTGTAGGTGTCATGGAGGGCAGGTAGTTTGCCCCCGGTGATGCGTTGTGCAGACCTCACTACCCTCTGGAGAGCCTTCCGGTTATGGGCGGAGCAGCTGCCGTACCAGGCGGTGATACAGCCTGACAGGATGCTCTCGATTGTGCATCTGTAAAAGTTTGTGAGTGTTTTTGGTGACAAGCCGAATTTCTTCAGCCTCCTGAGGTTGAAGAGGCGCTGCTGCGCCTTCTTCACCACGCCGTCTGTGTGGGTGGACCATTTCAGATTGTCCGTGATGTGTACGCCGAGGAACTTAACTTTCCACCATCTCCACTACTGTCCCGTCAATGTGGATAGGGGGCTGCTCCCTCTGCTGTTTCCTGAAGTCCATGATCATCTCCTTTGTTTTGTTGACATTGAGGGTGAGGTTATTTTCCTGACACCACACTCCGAGGGCCCTCACCTCCTCCCTGTAGGCCATCTCGTCGTTGTTGGTAATCAAGCCTACCACTGTAGTGTCGTCTGCAAACTTGATGATGGAGTTGGAGGCGTGCATGGCCACGCAGTCATGGGTGAACATGACCATGTCATAATATGTCATAACCTGTCATAATATGGTTATAACATTGTCATGACCCATATGTACACCTGCTGTGACATATATTGCATTATTTTATGGCTGGTTATGACACCTACATAAGTGTCAAAACCCACATTTATTCAAATGTGTTTTTTTCACTGGCAAGAAGTTCGCTTTCAATTGAACATTTGTTTCTGAAGTCCTTTGTTGTTGTAATCAATGCTATACCGTTTTAAAAAAATCATATTTTAAATAACTTGTAGAAAACACACTATATGACACTGTCATAAAGCATTATGACCATCCTGTGTTACTTTACTTGGACTAAGAAGATGCACTTTATGACACTGTCAAGAAGCATTATGACCATCCTGTGTCACTTTTCTAGGACTAAGAAAATGCAGTTTATGACACTGTCAAGAAGCATTATGACCATCATAACCAAATAAGCCAGGTATGCCTATCAGGTACATGCCCTTATGTCAGTCATCATTCACAAAGAGGGTGTCTTTTCCTGCTCCTAAAATCTGCTCCTGCATTCATCCCAGTCATCAGAAACAGAGCATTGGGGTAGGTGCATGTCTGAGATCAATGTGTGCACAATTACAATGATAATTTAATATGGTCAATTTCAGAAAATGTTAAAATAGTAGGCTATAGTGTAGTGGAATGTGTTGCCTTGTTTGGTAGCTTTTGAGGGTTTTGACACTCCTATGTACGTTTCATAACCAGCCATAAAATAATGCAATATATGTCACATCAGGTCTGAATATGTGTCATGAGTGTTATGACCATATTATGACAAGTTATGTCAAGTTATGTAAGCTGTTATGACATACTATGACATGGTTATGACCATCTCATAACGTGTTATGCCACTGGGTGTCAAGTAAAGTGTTACCATACTTGATGGAAGCACCTTTGACAGCAATTACAGCTGTAAATCATTTTGAATAAGATTCTGCCAACTCTGAACATCTCTTAGGGCAACATACACTGAGTGTACAAAACATTAGGAACACCTGCTCTTTCCATGACATAGACTGACCAGGTGAATCCAGGTGAACGCTGTTGAATCCACTTCAATCAGTGTAGATGAAGGGGAGGAGACAGGTTAAAGAAGGATTTTAAGCCTTGAGACAGTTGAGACATACAACACCTCACAGAGAGAAACGCTTATTTTCACGTAATGTGGTGGTAGCATAATGTTAAGGGTATGTTTGACACCAGTAGAGACTTGGGAGTTTTTCAGGATCAAAATAAATATGAAAGGAGCAACGTCCAGAAAAAGTTAGAGTAAAACCTGCCTCATTTTTCTGATTACCTAACCCTGGGATTAGGGTTGCAAAGGAAGGTATTTTACTGGAAACTTTTGAATTTTACAAGTAAACTACCAGAATTGGTATCATTCAATGATTGTATGTAATCTATCACAAGACATTTGGTGGTCCTTTTGGGTACTTCAGATTATCAAAGGTGTCTGAAATTATCTCTGGCCCTCTGTGTGGCCTTATCACATGTAAAATATATGACATAATTAAATAAGAGGATTTTAAAATAAAAAATAGAATGTCAAAGCTGTAAAACATTATCCTAAATATAAACCATCAATTTAGTTAATATGTGGTAAGTAGTCTTGCACGAGTCTTGGCTTGTGAAGCTGGAACAGTGTACATCTGGCCCTTCTTTGGACACTGTGCTAACAAACCTCCAAACGTGCTTCAACACCATACAACACCCCTTACCCTGGCCTCCAACTGCTTTTAAATGCTAGTAAAACTAAGTGCATGCTCTTCAACCAATTGCTGCCCGCACCCTGCCGCCCGACTAGCATCCCTACTCTGGACGGTTCTGACCTAGAATATGTGGAAAACTACAAATACCTAGGTGTCTGGTTAGACTGTAAACTCTCCTTCCAGACTCACATTAAGCATCTCCAATCCAAAATTAAATCTAGAATCGGCTTCATATTTCGCAACAAAGCCTCCTTCACTCATGCCGCCAAACATACCCTCATAAAACTGACTATCCTACCGATCCTTGACTTTGGCGATGTCATTTACAAAATAGCCCCAACACTCTACTCAGCAAACTGGATGTAGTCTATCACAGTGTTATCCATTTTATTATAAAGCCCCATATACTACCCACCACTGCGACCTGTATGCTCTCGTTGGCTGGCCCTCACTACACATTACATCGCCAAACCCACTGGCTCCAAGTCATCTATAAGTCTTTGCTAGGTAAAGCCCCGCCTTATCTCAGTTCACTGGTCACCATAGCAACACCCACACGTAGCACACGCTCCAGCAGGTATATTGCACTGGTCATCCCCAAAGCCAACACTTCCTTTGACCGTCTTTCCTTCCAGTTCTCTGCTGCCAATGACTGGAACGAATTGCAAAAATCTTTGAAGCTGGAGTCTTATATCTCCAGCTCTAACTTTAAGCATCAGCTGTCTGAGCAGCTTACCGATCACTGTACCTGTACACAGACAATCTGTAAATAGCACACCCAACTACCTCATCCCCATATTATTACTTACCCTCTTGCTCTTTTGCACCCCAGTATCTCTACTTGCACATCATCATCTGCACATCTATCACTTCAGTATTAATGCTAAATTGTAATTATTTTCACCTCTAGGGCCTATTTATTGCCTACCTCCCTACTCTTCTACATTTGCACACACTGTACATAGATTTTTTAAAATGTTTCTTTTCTTTTCTTTTGTGTTTTGACTGTACATTTGTTTATGTGCAACCCTGTGTTGTTTTTGTCGCACTGCTTTTATTTATCTTGGCCAGGTCGCAGTTGTAAATGAGAACTTGTTCTCAACTGGCCTACCTGGTTAAATAAAGGTGAAATAAAACTAAAAAAATAGGGCAGGAGCCTATGTCCTGTAGTGTGAAGCAGCTTGATGTACAAGTACATCCCCTGGACAGGATGCTAGTCTTTCGCAGGGCCTTACCCCCAATCTCCTAAAATGCTGAGTGCCAAGTAGAGACTCATCAGATCCCATTTTCACAGTTTTTGGTATGACTCGGCCAGGGATTGAATTCACCACCTTCCAATCTCAGGGTGGTCACTCCACTGAGTTGGTTAATATGTGGGGTTGAGCATAATATCCTTTTTTTTACACACTTTTATTTATTGTACTATGTCAATATGTGTTACCAATGTTTTGGCGTCAAACTGGTAGCATTTGTCAAGAAAAGTCCATAGTTGGCAGCGTTGCAGAGTTAATTGAAAATAATGCCTTTGTTGACTAGATGCTTTTTTCATTAATTAGGCAATTTTTTCTTGAACTAGAAAGTCACGGACAATATTATACTATATATGAATACATTTTTTTGTAAGTTATTCACGTCACATCTGCTCCTGCTACGCCCTCTGGTGTTCATCCGGTGTCTTCTTGACCTGCACTTACTCCCCCTGTACATTCTCTCTCTCTCCCTCTCCGTGTGATTGTGTGGTTGGAGACAGGTGTGCTGGAGTCAGAGCAGATCCTTACCAGCTGCAACTCGTTCCATAATCAAGACTTCTTCAAATACTCAGTCCTGTCACTTCCACTCTGCCAGATTGTAATCTCTGCTCAGTCACTTCATGAGTCTAGCAATTTATGATTATGCAACATCCTGTTACTCTGCTGTGCCTGTTTCCTTGCCTGACACGGTTTATCCTCTAATTGCAGTTACCGCTCTGTCTCTGGCTCCTGTTTCACATCTCACCACCCAACTACCTTGCTCTGGATTTTACTTACCACCACTACCTTGGATTCCCCTCAGGACCCTGTTCTACTTAGCTAACTAACCTCAGTCTCCACATCGTTTTTTTCTGCAACTCATCCGAGCTTCCCCGGATCTGCACTCCATATCTTCATGTAACAATAAATATTTTGGTTCATTCATCCCTGTTTCCTCATCTGGGTCTGCTCTTGGGTTCCCCTGTGTCGCTCCGCTTAACAATTCAAGTAAAAATTACCAAAGTTACGATAGATTGCCATAGATTGTTAATTACTAAACTTAATGAAGATTACAGTAACTTTGTAAATTACCTGTAGTTTTGCATCCCTACCTGGGAGTTTTATTTTTCAGTGGAACATTTTTTTTAAATGTATGCAAAAGACACACCAGAATGGCTTTCCAAAAGTTGAATGTTCCTGAGGGATCTAATCTCAATCCACAGTCTAAATTCCAGCACAATACCAGTGTCCACACACAGTAGGTGAAAAACGGCACATTTATAAAAAAGTTCTCCCTGATAATACATCATCAAATGTTAAAATATTTTAAGTGATTTTCAAACAATGAGATTCGAGGTGATGTGGGGAGCAAAAATACCCTCCCTCTGGCTAGAAACTTGTTGCAGGTTTTGAAAATCACCAATTGTTTTATTTTAATCCTACCCTGTGAGTGTCACAAAGATGCATTTTTTAGGACGCTTATCTTTTTAAACACAGATCATAGAAATGTGCTGTTTTCACATATGTAGACACTGGTTTGGTGCTGGAGCTAATGAATGAGGTTGAACAGTGGTGGAATTGTCCTTGAAATCATAAATGATTCCTAACCAAATGTACTACTTTAAAAAAACCAAAAAAAAAAAACAATTGATACAGTGTGTATCATGCTGAAAGTGTTAACCCCTGTTAGAATTTATCATATATACGGTGTTACAAAGTGGGATTAAAATGGATTTGTCATTTTCACTATAAAAAATGAATAAAACACTTATATACCTTCATCAGATAAGTATTTACCCCCTTAAGTAAATACATGTTAGGAACACCTTTGGAAGTGATTACAGCTGTGAGTCTTCTTGGGTACGTGACTCCACAAACACCTGGATTGTGCAATATTTGCGCATTAGACTATCAATGGGTTGGGGATTATGGCTAGACAGCAATTTTCTAGTCTTGCCATTGATTTTTTTAAGTAGTTTTGAGTCAAAACTGTAACTTGGCCACTCAGGAATGTTCACTGTCTTCTTGGTAAGCAACTCCAGTGTACATTTGGCCTTGTGTTGTAGGTTATTGTCCTGCTGAAAGGTGAATTCCTATCTGAGTGTCTGGTGGAAAGGAGACTAAATTAGGTTTTCATCTAGGATTTGGCCTCCGCTTAGCTCCATCCCGTTTCTTTTTATCCTGAAAAACTCCCTAGTCTTTGCTAATGTCAAGCATACCCGTACCATGATGCAGCCACCACCATGCTTGAAAAGAAGGAAGCAGTTACTCAGTGGTGTTGTATTGGATTAGCTCCAAACATAAGGTTTTGCATTTAGGCCAAAAAGTTTATTCCTTTGCCATGTTTTTTTGCAGTATAACTTTAGTGCCTTGTTGCATACAGGATGAATTTGTATTCTGTATATTTGTATTCTTCTTTTCCCTCTGTCATTTAGTTTATCATTTTGGAGTCACTAGAAGGTTGTTTATCCATCCTTTTCTTCCATCACAGCCATTGAACACTATAGCTGTTTTCAAAATCACCAATATCCCCATGGTGACATCTCTTTTGTTAAGCCACATTTTACTCCTGATCTAATTTAAGCATAAACAAAGCGGGCGGGGGGGGGGGGGGGGGGGGGGGGGGGGGTACTTGTGCAGCAACTATATTCTAGTTATTTAATTTCTATTAATTAGTAAACTATTAGTAAACAAAATGATTTACAGCTGTAATTGCTGCCAAACGGGCTTCCACTAAGAATGAGCTCTGGGTGTGAAGACATACACAAATCAGACTTTTCTTTTCGTCCTAGTGTTATCGCATGATTTGTAGTATTGTGCTATTTTTAACCTAGAAAAACCTAGAAAAATTTGCTTCTTAGGACTTTTTGGTAATATTTGTAACTTGGGTTAGTTGGGTACATTAATCCAAGACAGATTGAGGAGCTAGGGACTGCCCAAAGGCAAAATCTAGAACCATAAACTCTCTAACAGGAATTTAAGAGCTACTGTATGCTCACCTACTTTCTCCTTGCCAACAGAGTGCAGTGAAATGGAATGCAATCGAAGTCCTCTAGTTAATTATGCGCTATGGCTTTTATTTGATGGATTCCTAATGTTTTAATTTATGTCTGTTTAATTAATCTTGTCACATTTAATAGCCAACCCTATTAATTTAACAAGGGAAAATGGAGCAGCAATCTTAGCGATGAAGGTAACAATGTTCTTCCAGAGGCCTACTGAATGTTTTTACAAAGCCCAAACTTATTGGTCTCTGGTTGTAATAGTGATTTGTGTGTTATTGAATGATCATAGGTGTTCTGCATTGTGATATAGTTAATGCAATTAAATCTCATCTATCAAAAATGAAGGTTAAGGAAAGATTGGTTTGATTAATTAGTTATTGTTTCAACCTGATTATTGTGTTGCCATACAAGGCATATTCATTTTTCTAATCTACACTTATAGCCAACCTATGATAACACAAGGGCAAGCTGCTGAGCATGTAAAGCGATGTAGGTCCAGTTAATAGTTCAGAAGGTTAATAGACTTAAGACTGCCTCTTCCCAATGCATTATCCACAACAGATACTTCAATTCAAGTATGGGAAAGATTTATTTTGGGTGAGGGACATACAGTAGGTTACTGATACAGTGCCTTCAGAAAGTACTCACACCCCTTGACTTATTCCACAGTTTGCTGTGTTACAGCCTGAATACAAAATTGATTTAATAGTTTTATTCTTCTTACCCATCTACAAACAATACCCCATAATGACAAAGTGAAAACATGTTTTTATTTATTTTGAGTCAATACATGTTAGAATCACCTTTGGCAGCAATTACAGCTGTGAGTCTTTTTCGGTAAGTCTCTAAGAGCTTTGCACACCTGGATTGTACAATATTTTCCCATTAATATTTTCAAAATTCTTCAAGCTGTTACGTTGGTTGTTGATCATTGCTAGACAACCATTTAAGTCTTGCCATCGATTTTAAAGCCAATTTAAGTCAAACCTGTAACTCGACCCCTCAGGAACAGTCATTGTCTTCTTGGTAAGCAACTCCAGTGGAGATTTGGTCTTGTGTTTTAGGTTATTGTCGTGATGAAAAGTGTCTGGTGGAACCAGGTGTTCCTATAGGATTTTGCATGTGCTTAGCTCTATTTTGTTTCTTTTTTATCATGAAAAACTCCCCAGTCCTTAATGATTACAAGCATACCCATAACATGATGCAGCCACCACAATGCTTGAAAATATGGAGAGTGGTGTTCAGTAATGTGTTGTATTGGATTTGCCCCAAACATAACACTTTGTATTCAGTACAAAAAGTTAATTGATTTGCTACATTTTTTTGCAGTGTTACTTTAGTGCCTTGTTACAAACAGGATGCATGTTTTGGAAGATTTTTATTCCGCACAGGCTTCCTTCTTTTCACTATGTCATTTAAGTTAGTATTGTGGAGTAACTACAATGTTGTTGATCCTTCCTCAGTTTTCTCCTATCACAGCCAATAAACTCTGTAACTGTTTTAAATTCACCATTTGTCACGTCCTGACCAGTTAAGGGTTATGTGTTGTTGTAGTTTGGTCAGGATGTGGCAGAGGGTATTTGTTTTATATGGTTCGGGGTGTAGGTAGTAGGTTGTTTTATTTATGTATTCCGGGGGTTTTGGGCACTGCTCTGTGTTTATGTATTTCTAGGTTTAGTTAGTTAGTTGTGGGTATAGGTTCTAGGTTTGTTTTCTATGAAGAGTTAATTGGGATTGGACTCCCAATTGAAGGCAGGTGTGTTGAGTTGCCTTTGATTGGGAGTCCTATATTAGTAGGGTGCGTTTGTCTGTAATTGTTTGTGAGCACTGCTGGTTTAGCCTGCCACACTGTTTGGTCGTGAGTATCGGTTATTGTTTGTTTTTTCCTGTGGATGCTTTGAGTAATTTCATTAAAAGAATGAGTATCCACATACCCGCTGCATTTTGGTCTTCTCTCCACTACGACAATTGTGACACCATTGGACTAATGGTGAAATCCCTGAGCGGTGAATAAGTATTATAGTATATTGTACTTTTTCAATGTCAGGCATATAACATTAGATGTTATTTAATCTCATCACCAAAAGCCTAGGAAATACTCTGTAATGCTGTCCAGTGAGTATACTATTGTTAAAGGACAACTGCCTGAATGTGGCCATTTCTCCCAATGTCTTCTGCACTTGTATGCATAGTGTATGCACAGTGCACAGGTTATTAGCACAAGATTAGACTTTCTCCAGCTTTGAATCATTAAATAAAAGGCGAGTGTTTGAAGCTCCTCAATGTAATGATCCTCGGCAACTTGGAGAGTTCAAAGTAAATTGGCTAGGGCAAAAAAAGGACAATCATCTCAGAGTTTTCTCCAGTGATCAAAATAGAGAAATCAGCCAGCTATATTAAATAGAATTTCCATCACTGCTCAACCAGTCACACAAATAGGTTATCTAGGATAATAGCTGTGAGGCTTCATTACCTCCTTATCAAATTAGATTTATCTTTCTCATCGAGGCAGATTGGAGAATGATTACTGATTTAACCAAAAGAAGTCTCTTCAAAACTATTAAAAAATGTAGAAATGACTCTAATGAAATGGAAATGAGTATTTTTCATCCTCAGACTATTGTTGGAAGATTGCTAAATCACTCCACATAAAAAGAGGAGTATAAGGAGATGCATTAAAGAGCTGTTTGTGTGTCTGTATGCCACTATCTTTTTGGAGTTCTGAAGCATATATGAAATAACTTCACAGATAAGTTGAAACTCTATATAGTTAAAGTAATTAAACTTATTCTGGGATGCAGTTTACAATGAGCACAGATATACAGAACCACAGATTGCCTTGTGAGAAAGCGTTTGTTACCACTATGTTACATGCTGTGCCAATGTCATGCCTGGCATAATATAGTGTTCCAATTATGCATAGAAAGTGGATGGTGTCAAAATCATTAAAACGTGAACACAACTGGAGGTACAGTCACATCCAAAATTATTGGCACTCTTGATAAAGATGTGCAAAAAAGACTATAAAATAAACTAATACAAATACTGAGCTATATGAGGTTGGAGAACACTTTGGGAGGGATCTTAGACCATTCCTCCATACTCAATCTTTCCAGATCCTTGATATCCTTCTTATGGACTGCCCTCTTCAATTTAAACAACAGGTTTTCAATGGGGTTCAAGTCCGAAGACTGATTTGGTCATTGCAAAATGTTAATGTTGTGGTGAATTAACCATTTCTATGTGGATTTTGATTTGTTCTTAGGGTTATTGTCTTGCTTGAAGATCCACTTGCAGCCACGTTTCAGCCTCCTGGCAAAGGCAACCAGGTTTTTGGTTAAAATGTCCTGGTAATGGGTAAAGTTCATGATGCCGTTAACCTTAACGGCCCTAGGACCAGTGGAAGCAAAATAGCCCCAGAACATCAAATATCCACCAGCATAGTTTACAGTAGGTATGGGGTTCTTTGCATCCTTCTTTCGACGCCAAACCCACCACTGGTGTGCTTGGCCAAAGAGCTCTATGTCATTCAACAAAAGTAAATGCCGGAAGTTTGCTAAACAGTATTGGCACTTGGATTAGAACCGGTGCTATGGTCAGATGACATGGAAATGATACCTACTGTAAAATATGGTGGTTGATCTTTGATGTTATGGGGATATTTTGCATACACTGGTCCTGGAGCCCTTGTTAAGGTTGATTAGTGGTTAGGGACAGCAGATAGCCTAGTGGTTTGAAAGGTTTGAATACCTGAGCTGAAAAATCTGCCGATGTGGAGTCTTCAGTAACGTTTACACTTTGAAAGCATTGAGAAATCCAAACAGGTATGTAGAATCATAGAACATCTAGTATGAAAAATACATCATTAGCCAGTGCAAGTGAGGATAAGATACACTTGATATGTCTGCTGGGTGACAGGAGTAGTAGTTTATTTGGACATCACCTTAAGGGCTCATCAGTAATTCATGCTAGTATTCCCACAGTCTTTGCCCTGGCAAATTAAGTCCCTGGTCTGCATGGGGCTTTAGTGGACAATCCAGTTCAACACATGGTCACAAACTCACTCAACAACTTAGAGGTAGCGCGCTTTTCCCAGCGCTGGTGCCTGCCTTCCTGAATGATGAAATAGGAGGCAAAGTAATAGATGCAACTGGAAGAAGGGCCCAAGAGAGGTCAAATGAGTGTACCAGTCAGAAGCTGTATACTCTTGCCAAGCTCCTCAAGGACTCCTTAGAATGCATGACCTTAAATTACTCTGCCAGAGTATCTCCCTTCCCCGCTCTACACTTCAGCTAATTAGTCAAAAGTAACAAGGAAGACTAGCCTTTATTGGCTTTGGAATGCAATCAATCACCGCCGTGCACATAATTGATACAAAAAAAGGCCAGAGCTAATTGTCCACCAAAATGTACTGCCAGCCAATCAGTTCCATTATCTCTGCACAGGCCAGATGCTAAATTAGATGTAATGAAGTTATACATGTAGTAATTTGCTCGTTTTGGGAGGTAAAGCGAGATGTTTGTTATCTCTTTGATTCTACATATCCTTGAGCCTCAGGTTGATTCGTTTCTACTTTGATTGATGGTTTAATTGCATGATCCCGACAGGTTATTTTATTTATCATGTAAAAAGCTAATACCAATATATCTGATCATCAGAACTCTATATTAGAAGATATGACAGGGAGAAGGTTGTAGCTGTTACGCCACCTTGTTTAACGAGGTGAGGTCCTCGGATAAATAACTAAATACAACTAAACATTATCAAAACAGGTTCTGAATATCAGGGTTGAGCATGGAATTGATGACAGATTGCAATATAAATATTTTATTTTTATTTACTACAGGGTTATGTGAACACCATATTAAATAATCAATAAATAATTGAAGCGCTCTGTACAGCTCATTAAACATCATCTTCAGCACTGTGTTGCTCACACAACATGCTATCAAACAGTAAGATTGTATATTGTTATTTGAAAGCTGATCAAAGTGCATACAGTTGAGAAAGGTGCACTGCAGGGAGGAGAGCGGATCTGGAGTGAGATGGGCATGCCGCCAGCACCCTTAAAACCTTGTTCATGGAATTTGGATTAGGCCATACAGTCCCCGCTCTCATCCTCCCAGAGCGCACCAACCTGTACACCAGGAATGGGAAACTACAGTCCTTGGGGGCCTGATTTAGGCCAGGGGCAAGGCCCCATTTTTTTTTTAGATACCCCTCGATGTAGAACAAAACACAACTATGATTTTTCCCCATCCCCAATGTCTCCCATTTATGAATTGAATGGGGGTGCACAAATATTTTACTGCAAAAGTGATTATGTTTATAGATATTGTGACGCACCCCTAAACTCAGAAAGTGCAGAATAATACCTGGCTGGAAGGGAGTTGGGCCAAAAATGTGGAATACAAGTAGTTTTCTGTCCTACATACACAAACAGCATTAGGATATCATAATGCATTTTGGAAATACAACCTGTAAACACAGAGAGATACAATAAGAGGAAATGTAAACTATTAATGTTAATGATGAATGCAAGTGGGCTCAGACGTCGGAATTCGAATTTTTTGGGGTCCATGGTTCCTTGAAGGATTTTGTTACTTTAGCTCCTACTCTTGTAATTAAATCAGGGGCCATCACAGATTATCTTTGGGGCCACTGTGGATTTTGCCTCAAATCCAATATGGCTTCCATCATCCAATATGGCTGTCATAGTACCATTTGATGGAGGATAAATCAATGAAAATAATAATTTTGGAGATGAATTTTATACAACACTCATGCCCATAAAGTTATTCTTAATCCAAAATGGCCAACATGATTACATTCAAACACCTTCACCTGCATATAAATTGTCCTTGTTTATTTTGTATTGTGTTATTCTGACTTTAAAAGGGTTTCATAAGGCTCTTTGGTATATCTAGGAGTGGCACTGCCTTGCCTCTGTTGCGTCGAACAGGGTGAGGAGACAAAGTAGCCAGTGGTGGTTGCAGTTCTGGGGCCTGACCAGCTTGCACAGCTTGCATAGTCTACCTGTAGAGGCTTTACAGATGGTCATACTGTCAACAAATTATCTGTTGATAAGCAACTGCTTGCTAAGGTTACAGTCAGGGTAAGGTTTGGAATAAAGTTTAGGGTTAAGGTTAGAGTAAGGGTTAAGGTTAGAGTTAGGTTTAAGAGGGTTTATGTTTGTATTGGTGTCAAACCTTGGGTTGCACGGGCCTATTGCACCTTTTACCGGTCCGGAGAAAGTGGGAGGACATGAGAGACTGAGAGCTCCGAGGGGCCACCCACAACAATTCAAAAGTAGGAGGAGGACAATCATCCAAAAACAACCTGGGAGTAAAAGCTTTAACCTTAAACCAAATTTCATATAAAATCACATTAAAACATGCATACCAGATAAATTAGATAACGTTTTTTTTATTTTTTATAGTTGAATAAATAATCAGGTAAATAAGATGAAGGGATCACCTGTCATGTTAAAATGTATAATATAATAAAATTCAGCACAAAATACAAAACAAGACACCACCAGGTTCAGCAATCAAATGCTTCTTTTTTTATTATTTGAACTTCCTCCCCGTTCCAGTGGCCCCTCCAGCCCTCTTAATTAGGTCCCCACCCCCTCCCACTATTAGTGTTTTCTGTTATTCCTTAGTACTGATACCCAGTGGAGCCAAAGTATTAAGTTTTGAATCCACCTGGATTCGGCCGCTTTCCTCTGGCCTGTGGTCCAGGCGGATTTCATCTCCAGACCGGTAATGCGGAGGGAGGTTGTTGGGTGGATTTGAAAATGTTGGACCAGGTGTGTTTGTAATAGGTTTTTTTCCAATTGTATAGAGGTGCTGTTTCAGGCGTGTCAAGACTGTGTGACCGGTTTCTCCTATATAAATGTTATGGCATAATGTGCATGTTATGGCGTAGACAATATTGGTGCTTTGAATGGTCATGAGTTGTGAAATAGGACTGGAGGTTTGTGCATGTGGATTTTGAATGTGTGAAAGTTGTCTATAATACTGTTGTTCAATGGGTAGTTTAGGTTAGAGTTAGGGTTAGGGTTAAGGTTAGAGTTAGGGTTAGGGTAAGGGTTAAGGTTGAGATAAAGGTTAAGGTTAGGGTTAGTAGATAGTTGAAATGTTACTGATAGTCTGTAGAGCTTACAGTATACTGTACAGATGGACTATCCAAAAAAGTGTTACCAGCTAGTGTCTGTCCTGTATGACAGGCTGGTTATTGGGGCTGTGTGGGGTTTTCCAACTCTACAACAGTTGGGTGCAGGCACTCAGCAGATGCAGCTTGCATGACAAGGAGACCCATTGACTAACTGGAATGTTATCTCAGCCTGAATGATGCAGGGGATACTCAAGTAGTGGAATGGTTGGTTGTCTGGTTGTGAAGGAGAGTCTATGAAAGGGCTGTCACAAACATACCTGCCCTTAGATCTTTCAAACACCTAATTGACCTGTGGGTAGAGTCTTTTATGTTGAATGTGGCAGAAAAAATGCTTTAGGTCACGGCCTACATATTCCTTCATATTCCTTTGGAATTCGGGTAGGAGGATAATTTGGACGATATTAACTGTGGGTGGTTGGCTGTGATTACAGTCTGGGGCAGGCCCAGCAAGAGATAATGTGAGTGACAGAACCGGTGAGGGCGACCACAGGTTAATTAGAGGATATTCAGAGCAGAGTTTCCCAAACTCGGTCCTGGGACCGCCCTTTGGGGCCCGTTTAGTTTTTTGCCCCAACACTACACATCTGATTCAAATAACCAAATCATCATCAAGCTTTGATTATTTGAATCAGCTGTGTAGTGCTAGGGCAAAAACCAAAACGTGCACCGGGGGGCAAGGATGAAGTTTGGGAAACCCTGACTTAGTGTAGGCCATAGACTATGACTAAGAAGCGTTATGAGGGACGTAGCACAGCTCCACACAAATATACACTGAACAAAAATACAGTATAAATGTAACATGCAACAATGTCAGAGTTACAGTAGTTCATATAAGGAAATCAGTCAATTGATATAAATTCATTTGGCCCTAATCTATGGATTTCACATGACTGGGAATACAGATATGCCTCTGTTGGTCATAGATACCTTTCAAATAAAGTTAGGGGTGTGGATCAGAAAACCAGTCAGTATCTGGTGTGACCACCATTTGCCTCATGTAGAGCGACATGAGAGTTGATTAGGTTGTTGATTGTGGCCTGTGAAATGTTGTCTCACGTCTCTTCAATGTCTGTGCAAAGTTGTCTGGAACTGAAACACACTGTCATACACGTCAATCCAGAGCATCCCAAACATGCTCAATGGGTGGCATGTCTGGTGAGTATGCAGGCCATAGAAGAACTGGGACATTTTCGGCTTCCAGGAATCATGTACAGATCGTTGCAACATGGGGCCATGCATTATCATGCTGAAACATGAGGTGATGGCGGCAGATGAATGGCACAACAATGGGCCTCAAGATCTCTAAAACGAGGAGGCGGCTTGTGGCTGAGAATTGAACATTCAATTCTCTGGCAACAGCTCTGACGGACATTCCTGCAGTCAGCATGCCAATTGCACGCTCCTTCAAAACTTGAGACATTTGTGGCATTGTGTTGTGTGACAAAACTGCACATTTAAGCGTGGCCTTTTATTGTCCCCAGCACAAAGTGCACCTGTGTAATGATCATGCTGTTTAATCAGCTTCTTGATATGACACACCTGTCAGGTGAAAGGATTATCATGGCAAAGGATAAATGCTCACTAACAGGGATGTAAACAAATTAGTGCACAGAATGTGACAAAAAAAAAATGCTTTTTGTGCATATGGAACATTTCTGGGATTTTATTTTTCAGCTCATGAAACCAACACATTACATGTTGCATTTATATTTTTGTTCAGTATACATTGCAAACCCTTTACTGTCCATCAAAGCCCAGCAATCATCTTCAAATATATACTGAACAAAAATATAAATGCAGAGGAGGTGAAGCTGGTCAAGCACATTGCACCAAGGCCAATATCTCACTGTCAATCCCCAGTCACCATACACAATGACATACAGCATCTTTGTTTAAATTTGGCGATAGATGGCGTATGTCCTTAAAGCTATGTTGGGATTACTGCACAGTTTTCCAGACCACTGCATGAGCCACCCTATCATGAGAGCTCATTATACACATGCAAGTCCAGTTCAGATATCACATGGGCTGGTCAGCCATGGTTAGTAGCAAAATAGGTACAAAGGAGGGCAATGCACACAAGCACTTTCCAGATGGCATTTTGGCTGTTAAATGGCTTGACCTGCGGCAGTTCAGTTTCATGGTGTCTGTCTGTAATAACTGCCAGAGGGGAGGGCTGATGGTGGAGTGGGCCTATCAAGCACAGTGCTGGGAGATTCAGGATGGCATTGACATTGGAGAGGTACAATTCCTTTCATATGTGAAGGCCCAGTAAGTTAATGGCATTTCTTGTCAATGAGTGTCAGGTTGTGTTGGTTCACTGTGGTGAACACTTGCCTTATTAACAGCTTGTCATCATATGTGGTTGCATCCTCCCCATCAGTATTATGTCACCAAGTCAACATATATGGCAACTTCAGACAGACAAACAGGATGGTGGACATGGTTTTCTGAAAAAGCAATGTGCCAGCTCAACCTGAACAGCATAAGAGTGCACCGGAACATCCCAATGTGCATCATGAATACAGTGAGCCAGCGGAAGGCCATGCTGGATTACTTGGTGTTGCCATGCCAAGTAGTCTACTGCCTTTTCAATATCTAGACAAAGGTGTTCAAATTTAATTATGGCAGGCATATTGGATTCCCAACAAAGCTGAATTGCAAAAAAAAATAAAGTCATAAGAACAGTACACAAATATGAATGATGTCTCTCATTTAAAACATGTCTATATATAGGTGATCTAACCACCATTTAACGGTACAGTATTGTGGCAGCCATATTGGATTTTGGACACCATATTGGATTTGGAGTCAAATGTAGGGGCATGTCATGCCAAATATGTCCCCCAGCCAAATAGTGTCCCCCTCTGCATCACAATGGGATTTGATAAACTATTAGCGTCCGTTGCTATATCAACAGTGTGATGACCGAATGATTAGAATTGTGGAGATCAGTACAGCCTAAATTACGTTATTTTCATCATCGCTATGCAAACAACGCTGATTTCCGCGACAATTATGTTTAGCTAATAAAATGAAAACATTAATTCAAACTACTTTTGGGTACCTTGTTAAAATCTCTTATGGATCCCTTCACACGCCAATCCATTTAGCGGGATCGATTTGACAACATCCAGTGAAATGGCAGCACGCCAAATTCAAACTACAGGAATATCAATATTCAACATTCATGAAAATATATGCGTAATACATCAAAATAAAGCTTAACTTCTTGTTAATCCAGCCGCTGCTAGATTTTAAAAAGGCTTTACGGTGAAAGCAGACCATGCAATTATCTGAGGACAGTGCCCCGCATACAAACACATGAAAATACATTTTCAACCAGGCAGGTGCGACACAAAAGTCAGAAATAGCCATATAATAAATGCCTTACCTTTGAAGATCTTCTTCTTTTTGCAATCCCAAATGTCTCATTGACACAATGAATGGTCGTTTTGTTTGTTAAATTCCTTCTTTATATCCCCAAAATGTCCATTTATTTGGCTCGTTTGATTCAGAAATACACCGGTTCCAAATCACCCATCATGACTACAAAGTATCTAATAAGTTACCTGTAAAAACAACGTGAAGCGCGTTCCTGTTCACACGCACCAAAATAGTAAGGACCTTCAGAGTGACACATGGAATGAATAGCCCTACTTCTTCATTTCTCAAAAGAAAAACATTGACCAATTTCTAAAGACTGTTGACATCTAGTGGAAGCCATAGGAACTGCAACCAGGTTCCTCATAAATAGGGGTTCCCAAAGAAAACCCTTGGGAAATCCTATGACCTCAATTTCTTTTTCCCTGGATGGTTTGTGCTCGGGGTTCACCTGCCAAATCAGTTCTGTTATACTCACAGACATTATTTTAACAGTTTTAGAAACGTTAGTGTTTTCTATCCAAATCTACCAATTATATACATATCCTAGCTTCTGGGCCTGAGTAACTGGCAGTCTACTTTGGGCACGCTTTTCATCCGGATGTCAAAATACTGCCCCATAGCCTTAAGACGTTTTTTAACATTACAACATGAAATCCATGTCTTAAACATTGCTACATTTCAGAAATGGCAAAGAAAACATGTAATCTGCTTGACACTTTAAAGTTACTTACCTTACACATCACGAAGTTAGATAATTTCCACTCCATTCATATGCAAATCTGTTTGATTCATACACTGGCTTGACTGGCTGTCATGTTTTTATTTTAACCAGCCTGTAGAAAGTTGGTGGAATCGTCCTTTAATTCATGGCCACTTGCTCAGCTGGGCCAGGGGTGCTTTAATTAGGTCAGGTGGAAATGTCTGACAGATCTCAACTCATGAAAAGGAGGAAATCGGCGCTTTCTCTTCCTCAACTCCGTTTAATCCAGACATTCTGTGCGTCCATGAATCAACGTAAATCCACCGAATCGGTTACCTTTCATCTGACCTATCTGTTGCGATCGGGAGAGCAGGCCATCAGTTATTGTTTATAGTTATTACCGCAGAGCGCATTCTTCAAACCTATTGTGTTATGTAAATGGCCAATGATCACAGCCCTACAGATCATCACAGGCCAATTATGCCATTGATATATGGTTAAAATATAATCAAATGACATGTACATATGAAGACTAACCTAGGATGAAATATGAAACGTAATGATTTGCTGAGCTGATCAATTCTGATATCAAATTGATGGAGATTATAGATTTAATAACTGATCTATTGATTTGCATTATCATTCTCATGATTATGATGAATGGTTATGATCCGAAATGACTCCATTCTGCTACCTATTGAATTCCTAGGGAACCTTACTGCTGAATTACCTCATTCTGTTAATGAGAATGATTTATGATTTGACTTTCTGATTTGAATTTGATTGGATACATGTTATTCTGTTTCATTTGTTATGCAGTACAAACTACCCAGTTTATATACCACTTCGTGGTTAAAGGAATTCCTGCCTCAATCTCATCCATTCCTCTGTCACCTGACCCGTGACCACCTGTTCACCTTCACTGTTGTCAGTCATCCTACCTGTCCAGCTACCCACACAGATTCCAATAATCTTTCACTGCCCTTCCCTTATCTACAGTGAAATAATAATTTCGGTAGTCCTCTGATGACTTTTTTTCTCTCGCATATCTCATTAGTACACCGTTGTGGTTGAATATATATGTATCTATTGTAGGCCCTAGTATACAACAATTAATAATGTGGAACAAATAAATACCATCAAAGGATACCTTACAACAATGAACACCTTGTGAAACAGCTGTGAAAACAAACCTGCCAATATTTAAGATTTTAATACAAACGTTGATCGTTTTTGCTACAGTTGTGTAATTAATTTATTTTCACAGATTTTTTTGTGCACTCATATGGCAATCATCACTAAAATACTGAATTCTGGTGTGTGGAATATAGAGAACGTGGTTGCTGTGTGGGTGGGAGGTTCTGCCTGTCACTTGTTCTCAACAGGTAGCCAGTCTCAGAAGGGGGGGCTTGAAGAGGGAGACTGCAAAGTCCAGGTACTACTGCTCTCTTTGTTCTTTGCAGTATTAGTATTTGTATTTGCAGTGCTAATGTTTTTAGTTAATTTGTGTATCTCACATATTATGTGCTCAGTATGATAGAGCAAGAACTTTGTTAGCAGATAATGACAACAACAGTTGTTGTAGATGATGTAATGAAAAGTTGGAGGGTGGCTGGTAATGGAGGACATCAGGTGGATCCACGTCTGGGTGTTGGGCAGAACCCCTAACTCCTGGAGAACGGGAACAGGATAGGAGACGTATAAACAAGCAAACGCACAGGTTACACTTTACTGTGAGAAAATGTGATGCATTCGTGCAGTGTTATAAATGGGAGATAAGTACTTTAACACTTTGGAAGGTATAGCCTACCTCTATCTGGTCCCCCTCCACCTCAGCACAGAGAATCAGACTGATCCGAACTCACTGGTTCTGGTGGATGGGATGCCTCCTGGGGGGCTCAGACAGTCTATGGTCCTAAAGTCATTTGGAGAGGTAAAGTGAAGAGGCACATTTTTACAAGCTTAGCTTAACTACCATTTCTTGCTTTCTCAAATGTCAACCAAAGCTTAACATACTTTGTCTATGGGGCTTCACTGAAGTGTAGAGCGTCAGTGCTTCCAATGTTCGACCGTCCAACTGCTCCAACTGTAGGATATTGTTGGCTTCCACGAGGTAACCCTAGAAAGACAAGAGAAAAATATCAGTGTTAGGGAAACTAAAACTAGCTTCAGGGTATTTTGTGTGCATTGAAAATAGTTATTATCTGAGATTTTTTATATTCACTTTAACAGATGGTGGCCCCAGCTAGGAGCAAAAGAGCAGCGAGGTTTCCCAGGTCTCGCCTTCCTTTTGTCCTTATTCCAAACCAAGTAATTCACCCAGATGTCGTAGCACTTGGTCCCCTTATTGATTCTTCTCCGGTAGCTCTCCTTCTGTTTCTCCTGAGGCTTGTCCATGTTCAGTCTCACCTTGATTGATGACAGGATTACATGCAATTATATTTCATATTACAAATACATTTCTTACATATCTCTTGGAGGGCCAGAAAATAACAGTGGACAATCATTTTTACCTGATCAAAAACCTGTACATCCTTCTCCGTCAGTCCCTGAAGGTAGTCCATTGGCGTTGTAACGATGTGCGCTGAGAGTCGGGAAGCAAGTTCGGGGAGTGAGTGTTTCAATAAAACAAAAGGAACATAATACAAAACAAGAAACACTAACAGCACACAGACATGAAACTGAAACAGAAACAATGACGCCTTGGGAAGGAACCAAAGGGAGTGACATACATAGGGAAGGTAATCAGGGAAGTGATGGAGTCCAGGTGAGTCTGTCGACAAGCAGGTCTGCGTAACAATGGTGACAGGTGTGCGCCATAATGAGCACCCTGGGGACCTAGAGGCCGGAGAGGGAGCACACGTGACAGGCGTTCTGATCTGGTTCGACAACTTCCACCACATTAGGTGGAGTTTCAGGGATCTGAAAGTACGTTATACAAAAATAGCAATAGACAAACAACAACACTAAGTCAATCACAAATTTGAAAGACTACAGTACCAGTCAAAAGTTTGGGCACAGCTACTCCAAGGGTTTTTCTTAATTTTTTTTGTATTTTCTACATTGTAGAATAATAGTGAAAGCATCCAAACTATGAAATAACACATAACGAATCATTAAGTAACCAAAAAGTGTTAAACAAATCAAAATATATATATTTTTGAGATTCTTCAAACTAGCCACCCTTTGCCTTGATGACAGCTTTGCATACTCTTGGCATTTTCTTAACCAGCTTCATAAGGAATGCTTTTCCAACAGTCTTGAAGGAATTCCCACATATGCTGAGCACTTGTTGGCTGATTTTCCTGGTCCAATATATCCCAAACCATCTCAATTGGGTTGAGGTCAGGTGATTGTGGAGGTCAGGTCATCTGATGCAGCACTCCATCACTCTCCTTGGTCAAATAGCCCTTACACAGCCTGGATGTGTATTTTGTGTCATTGTCCTGTTGAAAAACAAATTATAGTCCCACTAAGCGCAAACCAGATTGGATGGTGTATCGCTGTGGAATGCTGTGGTCGCCATGCTAGTTAAGTGTGCCTTGAATTCTAAATAAATCACAGACACCATCACACCTCCTCCTCCATGCTTCAAGGTGGGAACCACACATGCGGAGATCATCCGTTCACCTACTCTGCGTCTCACAAAGACAAGATGTTTGGAACCAGAAATTTCAAATTTGGACTCATCAGACCAAAGGACAGATTTCCATCGGTCTAATGTCCATTGCTCGTATTTCTTGGCCAAGCAAGTCTCTTCTTCTTATTGGTATCCTTTAGCAGTGGTTTCATTGCAGCAATTCGACCATGAAGGCCTGATTCACACAGTCTCCTCTGAACAGTTGATGTGTGGGGTACGATCTGAGGTGCGGTTAACTCTAATAAACTTATCCTATGCAGCAGACGTAACTCTGCGTCTTCCTTTCCTGTAGCGGTCCTCATGAGAGCCAGTTTCATCATAGCTCTTGATGGTTTTGCGATTGCACTTGAAGAAACTTTCAAATTCTTGACATTTTCTGGATTGACTGATGTCTTAAAGTAATGATGGACTGTCGTTTCTCTTTGCTTATTTGAGCTGTTCTTGCCATATAAAGCAACCATTGCAAAAATACTTATCAGGGCAAAATGTGAATTGGGGCATGGTGAAACAACTTTGATGGGCTTCAACTCCGGCGCCACAGTCTTCGCCCTGTCAAACTAGTGACATATTTAAACAGTGTGTGCTCTCTGATATGACATTCATTAAAATCATAATAATTTCAGATATCATAGAATGTGATTGATAAACAAAAATGTTATTTCACTTGCCCAGGTGTCCACCTCCTTGACAATTCCCCATCAGAAGAAGTGAAAGGTTGATTTTGGCAATTATGCGCTTCACTCCGAAATGGCCACATGCATCTCGGTCAGCACAGCCTCCTTTTCCTCCTTAGTAAAAATCACCCTCCTGTGTGGCTGGCCATCCTTCACCCGTAAGTAGAAATGATTGCAAAACAAGTTGGAAGAGAAGAGTTGTTGAAATACGCAAGTCTAAGTACATTTGCACTGCTGTCTTTCTCTGTCTTTCTCTCTCCATCTCGCTCTCTGTCTATCTTCCACCTCTCTCGCTTTCATCCTTTCTTTCTCACGGGTCTGTCTAGCGAAGACACCTTGTTAAGGGCATTTGGAATTACCATAATTGCTTACACATATCTATTTGATTGATCAGGTTTAACTTATAGCTAGACACCTCAATATGACAGACATATAACTACATCAATGGAGGCTGCTGAGGGGAGGATGGCTTTGGAAACCACGTGTTTGATACCATTCCATTAACTCCATTCCAGACATTATTATGAGACATCCTCCCCTCAGCAGCCTCCACTGAATTATATGTATAGCTAGCAACTAGCTAACGTTAGATCGAAAATGGTTGTTGAAAAATGGTTGTACACAGCTAAATCCGTCCAGTTATCTAATAGAAGTTAACTGCTTAACATTACACTGAATTGTGAATTTCTCTGTATGTTGCGCCTCTTGTCGAGATCAGTGGTGTCATCATAGTACTTCGCCTGGATAGCTGACTAGGCAGGCTAAGGTATATAAGTACAGTAGCTAGCAACGTCAATCTAAAAACAGCTTAAATTATGTATTTCTATTTAACAATATGTACTTATATAAAGACAAATACATTGTAAAGAAAGAGTTATCTTTCCAGTATTTTCAGTCCTCTGAAGCAGCAGGTAATCAGCAGGTTGTCACCATGAAAAACACCATCCTTAGAGAGCAATTCTGAGGTAATCATTTTGTGCGGCCTGAGCGAGCGTTTATGCGTTGAAATAGAACTAGAACTGCCCGCATCCTCCTTCCTTCACGACCACTACCAGGTAAAATGGAGGCAAGCAACCAGCATAGCAACGGACACTTTGGTTCATTACGTAATCCTGTCAGAATGTTGCAAGTTCTTGCAACAGCCCTGGCAACAGAAGCTAGAACTCATCAAATCCCATTGTGACGCAAAGGGGGACACTATTTGGCATGACATGCCCCCTAATGTAATTACAAGAGTAGGGGCTGAACAAATAAAATCCAAAGAGGAAACGTTACAGTTTTCAGTGTCTGAGCCCACTTGTTTTTCTTAGAGCCGATTTAGATTAGCAACAACAATAGCAACAACATAAAAAAATGAGTAGCTGTATGTATTTTACGCCAGGCAGGAAAATACAGGACAAAATAACAGCTAATTTTACTTGGAAAGCTGTCTATTAATCAATTACCAAAAAGTAAAGCGTACATTCATCATAAATAATAGTTTCCGCTTATTGTATCTCTGTGCATACAGGTCTATATATCCAAGATGCATTAAGATATCCTTATGCTGTTTGTTTGTGTGTGTAGTGCAGACAACAGAGTATTTGTATTCCAAATTGTTTCAATTTCAGAGCTTGCAATATTGGATCACATGAACTTATGCAGCCCATCCCCCCTTCAGCTATGTATTATTCTGCAGCTTTTTTTTTTACTTTAGGGTGTGTCACAATATCTATAAATTTAACTATGTTTAAAAAAGAAGAAAAATCCACAATCATCTATTTCATTAATCTGAGACATAAGAGATGTTTAGAAAACAGTACTTTGAAATAAAAGATACATTATATAAAGGATGATGGTAACAAGCTTGGGAGTACCTTAAATGACATTTTTGGCAACAATGCGAACTAGGCTCCATTCTTCATTCTTCCATTCTTCATTGAATTAGATGGTTCATTCATCACAAAACCCTCTGACTTTTTCCTTGGCAAGATTAATAAATTGAGTCTTCCTACTCATGCATAACTGACCAAATAATCAAAGACAAACATTGTAATTTTTAGTTCTGTAAAGTGAATGTGGAAGAGGTAACATTTTTTGTTGTTGTCTGTCAATAATGACAAAACATCTGGTATTGACAACTTGGATGAAAATTACTGAGTTGGTAGCGGACTATATTGCCACTCCTATTTGCCATATCTTCAATCTATCTAGAGGAAAGTTTGTGCCCTCAGACCTGGAGGGAAGCAAAAGTAATTCTGCTACCCGAGAATAGCAAAGCACCCTTTACCAGTTCAAACAACCGAGCAATCAGCCTACTACCGGCCCTGAGTAAACTTTTGGGAAAAAAATGTGTTTGACCAGATACAATGTTATTTCACTGTAAAGAGGTTAACAACAGACTTTCAGCATGCTTATAGGGAAGGACACTCAACTGATGACAAATTACTTACATTTTTACATTTTAGTCATTTAGCAGACACTCTTATCCAGAGCGACTTACAGTAGTGAATGCATACATTTTATACAATTCCATACATTTTTTTCCTGTGCTGGCCCCCCGTGGGAATCGAACCCACAACCCTGGTGTTGCAAACACCATGCTCTACCAACTGAGCTACAGGGAAGGCTGTATGATTGATGATTAGCTGAAATAAATGAATAATGAAAAGATTGTGTGAGCTGTATTGTTAGACTACAGTGCAGCTTTTGATATTATCGATCATAATCTATTGCTGAAAAAACATATGTTATGGCGTTACATCCTCTGCCATACTGTGGATTGAGAGCTTCCTATCTAATAGAACACAGAGGGTTTTCTTTAATGCATGCCTCTCTAATGTAAACCAGGTAGTGTGGTGTTCCTCAAGGCAGCTGTCTTGGCCCTATACTGTTCTCTATTTTTATTATTTTCCTATCACTACCATTGAATAAAGCCTGTGTGTCTATGTATGCTGATGACAACACTATACATGTCAGCTACCACAGGAAGTTAAATCAATGCAACCCTTAACAAAGAGCTGCAGTCAGTTTTAGAATAAGTGGTTTGTAATAAGCTAGTCATAATTATATCAAAACTAAAAGCATTGTATTTACGACAAATCATTTGTTAAACCTTAAACCTGTAAATCTAGTAATGAATAATGTGGTAATTGTGCAAATTGAGGAGACTAAACTGCTTGGTGTAACCCTAGATTGTAAGCTGACATGGTCAAAACATATTAATTAAACAGTTGCTAAAACGGAGAGAGGTCTGTCCGTGATAAAGCGCTGCTCTGCTTTCTTGATATCACAATCGACCAAACAAATCCTACAGGACGCTAGTTTTATCCTACTGTACCTGGACTACTGCCCAGTTTTATGGTCAAGTGTTGCAAAGAGGGACATAGGCAAATTACAGTTGGCCCAGAACAGATCATACCAGGCTCCCAGGTGGCACAGCAGTTTAAGGCACAGCATCGCAGTGCTAGAGGCATCACTACAGACCCTGGTTCGATACCGGGCTGTATCACAATCGGCCGTGATCGGGAGGCCCATTGGGCGGCGCACAATTGGCCCAGCGTCGTCCGGGTTAGGGGAGGGTTTGGCCGGGGTAGGCCGTCATTGTAAATAAGAATTTGTTCTTAATTGACTTGCCTAGCTAAATAAAGGTTAAATGAAAAAGAAAAAACTGACCAGAATATCTGGTCCTTAAATGTACATGGAGGACTAATATCAACAACATGCATATCAATCTCTCCTGGCTCAAGGTAGAGGAGAGGTTGACTGCATCACTACTGGTCTGTATGAGAAGTATTGATGTGTTAAAAGTACCTAACTGTCTGTTCAATTGGTTAACACACAGCTCAGACACTCATACATACCCCACAAGACATGCCACCAGACGTCTCTTCACAGTCTCCAAGTCCAGAACAGAGGCTAGGAAACGCACTGTACTATATAGAGCCATGACTACATGGAACTCTCTTCCACCTCAGGATGAGCAGGAAAAATCTTATTTAAAAAACAGATAGACAGTGAAGACACACAATCTAAAACATACATTCTACACACACCCACGCACTATTCTTAGTAATGTATTGTATGTAGCAATGTACATTTGTATAATGCACAATGTTTGTATGATGTCATGTTTTATCTGTGTTTGGACCTCAGGAAGAGTAGCCGCTGCCTTGGCAACAGCTAATGGGGATCCTAATAAAAGAAAGGTGAAAAAACATGGTTGTGTTTTGTTCTTCCCTTGGTAGGGGTATCATAAAAACTAAAGCCCTTTTTGAGAATTGGCCACTAGATTGGTGTCACACTTTTGTCCCAGCCCCAGCTAACACATCTGACTGGAATAATCAACTAATCATGAACGCAATTAGTTTAATCAGCTGTGTTTGTTAGGGATAGGGAAAAAGTGTGACATTGTTCTTGCCCCTCTAGTCACAAGTGCCATAAACAGCACAAGCATAGCGCCTCAGGCTAGTGCTAGGCATGGATTTTAGACTGTACGAGAGTGAGTCTATGTATTGATTTATTTTTGTACTTTTTACCCCTTTTTTCTCCCAAATTTCATGATATCCAATTGGTAGTTACTGTCTTGTCCCATCGCTGCACCTCC
Source organism: Salmo trutta (assembly GCF_901001165.1). Lineage (NCBI taxonomy): Eukaryota > Metazoa > Chordata > Actinopteri > Salmoniformes > Salmonidae > Salmo > Salmo trutta. Next base: position 26,603,162 of record NC_042971.1, read on the forward strand.
CGTACAGACTCGGGAGTGGCGAAAGTTGTGAGCCATGCGTCCTCCGAAACACAATTCTGCCAAGCCACACTGCTTATTGGCACAATGTTCGCTTAACCCGGAAGCCAGCCACACCAATGTGTTGGAGGAAACACTGTACAGGCTGGCGACCAAAGTCAGCGTGCGTGCGCCCGGCCTGCCACAAGGAGACGCTAGAGCGCGATGGGACAAGGACATCCCAGCCAGCCAAACCCTCCCCTAACCCGGACGACGCTGGGCAAATTGTGCGGCGCCTCATGGGTCTCGCAGTCGTGGCCGGCTGCGATACAGCCTGGGATCAAAGTGACGCAATGCAGTGCCTTAGACCCCTGTGCCACTCGGGAGGCTGAGAATGAGTCTAACACAAATACAGACATTCTGAATGTATTGTAATATAATACATTTTTGTCCTGTTGCAATAGCCATATAGTATGGCATGTTTTGTGTGTAATCATAAAAAAATTGTCAAAGTGATTTTTATAGCTCTAAGCTTGATCTGAGGATGACATTTTTTCCCCCTTGTTCTCCCACACCTTCAAAAACATTCACAGTAATAGTTAACATCCAGTTGTAGGTTTGTGCTTTCCCTTTTCATGTTTCCCTTTGATTTCCTCTTACCAGGTGATGAAATAAAATGTAGACTTCTCTGTGTTTGCTTACATTTAATTCTTGGGATGGAATTCAATGTGTCCCGTTGTAGCTTTCTTTCTAAAGACACTTCTACACTTTCCTTATAGCAACAAAACTTCTGCAAAATGTTATGCAACATCATGCTCCCAGGAATTTAGTTAGCTAAGTCATTCTCACAGTAGACGGTAGGCTATATGACCCAAATCCGAGAACACATTACCCACTGGGCATAAATTGGTGGAATCAACTTTGTTTCAATGTCACTTCAACAACGAAAACATCAATGCGATGATGTTGAACCAATGTGGAAAACAGATTGGATTTGCAAAAAGTCATCAACGAAAGGGAATTTAGTATTTTTTTCAACCAACTAGTAATCTAAATCCAATGACATGGTGATATTTTTTGTTGATTTCACATTGTATTTACATTAGTTGACAACTCAACCAAATGTAAATCGAAACAAAAAAAATTGTCCCCCTTGGTGTGGGCCAACCAACTCTTGCTTAGAGCCCCAAAAAGGCTAGAGCTGGCCCTGATTGCAGTTAGAGATTCATTTCTCTAGGTTTGAGTTTAAATCTATTGTCGAGGAGATTTTGTCATTCGCAATATGATGGCTACTAGGCTACGAACGGATGAGTTTGCAGGAGGCATGAACTACTTTAAAGCCCTTCCACGATTCAGTATGCTGTGAAATTATACGTTGTTAGCCTCCAGTGTGGGTAGCCTACCTGCTGAGTTTGTTGAGGTGGGTAGTAAAGTGTTATGGGGACATACAGTGGGGGAAAAAAGTATTTGATCCCCTGCTGATTTTGTACGTTTGCCCACTTACAAAGAAATGATCAGTCTATAATTTTAATAGTAGGTTTATTTGAACAGTGAGAGACAGAATAACAACAAAAACATCCAGAAAAACGCAAGTTAAAAATGTTATAAAATGATTTTCATTTTAATGAGGGAAATAAGTATTTGACCCCTCAGCAAAACATGACTTAGTACTTGGTGGCAAAACCCTTGTTGGCAATCACAGAGGTCAGACGTTTCTTGTAGTTGGCCACCAGGTTTGCACACATCTCAGGAGGGATTTTGTCCCACTCTTCTTTGCAGATCTTCTCAAAGTCATTAAGGTTTTGAGGCTGACGTTTGGCAACTCGAACCTTCAGCTCCCTCCACAGATTTTCTATGGGATTAAGGTCTGGAGACAGGCTAGGCCACTCCAGGACCTTAATGTGCTTCTTCTTGAGCCACTCCTTTGTTGCCTTGGCTGTGTGTTTTGGGTCATTGTCATGCTGGAATACCCATCCACGACCCATTTTCAATGTCCTGGCTGAGGGAAGGAGGTTCTCACCCAAGATTTGATGGTACATGGCCCCGTCCATCGTCCCATTGATGCGGTGAAGTTGTCCTGTCCCCTCAGCAGAAAAACACCCCCAAAGCATAATGTTTCCACCTCCATGTTTGATGGTGGAGATGGTGTTCTTGGGGTCATAGGCAGCATTCCTCCTCCTCCAAACACTTCGAGTTGAGTTGATGTCAAAGAGCTCCATTTTGGTCTCATCTGACCACAACACTTTCACCAGTTGTCCTCTGAGTCATTCAGATGTTCATTGGCAAACTTCAGACGGGCCTGTATATGTATTCTTGAGCAGGGGGACCTTGCGGGCACTGCAGGATTTCAGTCCTTCACGGCGTAGTGTGTTACCAATTGTTTTCTTGGTGACTATGGTCTCAGCTGCCTTGAGATCATTGACAAGATCCTCCTGTGTATTTCTGGGCTGATTCCTCACCGTTCTCATGATCAATGCAACTCCACGAGGTGAGATCTTGCATGGAGCCCCAGGCTGAGGGATATTGACAGTTCTTTTGTGTTTCTTCCATTTGCGAACAATCGCACCAAATGTTGTCACCTTCTCACCAAGCTGCTTGGCGATGGTCTTGTAGCCCATTCCAGCCTTGTGTAGGTCTACAATCTTGTCCCTGACATCCTTGGAGAGCTCTTTAGTCTTGGCCATGGTGGAGAGTTTGGAATCTGATTGATTGCTTCTGTGGACAGGTGTCTTTTTTTACAGGTAGCAAGCTGCGGTTAGGAGCACTCCCTTTAAGAGTGTGCTCCTAATCTCAGCTCATTACCTGTATAAAAGACACTTGGGAGCCAGACATCTTTCTGATTGAGAAGGGGTCAAATACTTATTTCCCTCATTAAAATGCAAATCAATTTATAACATTTCTGACATGCGTTTTTCTGGATATTTTTGTTGTTATTCTGTCTCTCACTGTTCAAATAAACCAACTATTAAAATTATAGACTGATCCTTTCTTTGTCAGTGGGCAAATGTACAAAATCAGCAGGGGATCAAATACTTTTTCCCACCACTGTAGTTAAGGTAAGGTACAGAGAAGTACTTTAGGGAGTGAGATCTAACAACTACATCTCTAATTCCCACTAGAAGCTAGAGCCCTATGCTATTCCCACTGTCTGGCCAAATATAATGTTTCTCACATCCTGACAATATTACAATCTTTATTTTATAGCTGCTGTAGTCTATCTATTCAACATAACCTCCACCCTGCTCTCCATCTCTCTGCTGTCTATCTGTGGACTGTGGATACTGAGAGAAGGATTTCACCCGGTGAAGCCTCAGTGCCTCCGTCACCATACAATATGTTGCATTGTCCATTAGGCTTAGAGAGAGTGAGAGACAGAGAGAGAGACACAGGGACTGAAGTCATTGTGTGGGCTAAAACTGTCCCCCGAAGACTCAGCGCAATTACTCTTCCCTCCACGTGCTGTGTTATCTGTTCCCTCGTACATCAAAGCAATAACGTCTTCAAAAGGGCAAAGGCAGACTGGGTTCTCTTCAGGGATGCAGAGCGGGCCAGCTTCAGGGAGGGTCTGTCAAGACACATTATCGCCAAGAATTAACAATGAAAGAAAGTCTGCAGAAGACAATTTCTCCACAAGACAACCAACTAAAGGGTTTACTGCAGTAACAACCTGCAGCAGAATCCGTGGGAGCGAACGACCTTACATGCAATCTCGATAGCACCGATACCGGCGCGTGACTTACGTGGAAATGGTAAATGTTACAACAACAAAATGGCCAAACACTAATTAATGTCACGGGCATCGGACACATAAAATTGGAGATAGAAACGCTCAAAAATGCTTGCTTGACACAGAAAGAATAATGGTGCCCACACGGAAGGGAGATAAATGACTTGTTCCCTCCCTGTCCTTTCCGTCAATGTCCTCTGACTGGCTGCCTGTCCTGCCTGTCCGCTGTATGTAGACGTTTGTCTGTGATTTGTGATGGGGAACACTGACAGATCCTAATTTTGTCAAAGCACTCCTGTCACAGCCGATGGCGGTAATGTCTGGTAAAAAAAAAGTATTCCCCTTGTTCCACTTCTACGAAGGTTTCCAATAAACACAGGTTTATGCAGGATGGTTTGCCTTTTCCGATAGTGGACCTGGCCCCTAATCACAGGGAATTTGTGGTTTGAGATTGAATGAAAACATTCGACTGAGACTGTCGACTAAAAAAAGGAAGGGAGCACTGTCAGTTGTGAATTGTGTCTGCCGGGGTTGTAGGCTGTGTAGTTTGAATTGCAGTTGAAAGAGGTTAGTGATTCCCAACTGAGCTGAGTGAATGCCAATTGCTTTGACCCAGTGTGGCTGGATATGTTGCTATGAAACAGCAAAGAAATAGAAAACCAACATTTGAAAGAGTCTGTACAATCTATTTGTTTAGGGTAGCCAACCTTTCTATTTCCAGAATAGGACTGATTTAGTAGTGCTTTGATGTGACAGTGTAATATAAAGACGTTCGGTGTATGTTTGCAAGTGATGCCGCCCATATTTTGGCATATGAATACCCAACCCCGTCCTACAGGTGGGTATACAGTAATTCTTTAGCATTATTGATTTGTTACTGTCTTACCAGCTTGAGTAATGACGGTGATTAGGGGGCCTATTTTCTTGATGATACAGACATTAAGGACAACGGTGGGAAGGAGGCTCAGTAGGCAACAGATGTGTGTGTGTGTGTGTGTGTACATTTGTTGTGTGTGTATGTATGTTTACATAGCACCTCTCTCTTCCACCTTTCTCTTCTCTCTCTCTCCCGCTCTCTCTCTCTCCTTCCCTCTCTCACTCTGCTTAGCACGCATGAGGTTTCTACACTGTCAAAGCTTTAATCTGGCAAGTTCCTGGACCACAGTTTAGGAGAGCTTAAATTGAAGGAAATCCAACAATACCTCTCCATTCTCCCAGCATCCTCTCTCCTCCCTTTGTGAAACCACCCTGAGACCCTTGGAGCTATGCCCAGAATAAAAAATGTCAACCCCTACTAGATAAATACACAAAATGCTTCCCTCTAATTAGCCTAAATACATTTCCAAAGTAAATGACCATTGTGTTCTTATTAAAACATCTCCAGCATGGTCACTTTGGACGCATTACTGGCATAACGTTGAGGGATCCTCCCACTCACGCTTTTGAGAACATTTAATAGCAGCTTAGGGAATAAACTGGGTTAAGAGATTTTCCCTCCAAATCTCTTATCACTCATAGAGAAAAGATAGAACGACTCAATTGACGAGTCTATTCATTTTTCAGATGATTGAAAACTGCTGACAAGTGCACAAGAGTCTTCATTGGGAAGTGTTAGGGGATAAATACGGCCTAATTATTTTTGTTTTGAGGGGAAGTCTTTTCAACTACTTAAAAGGTTGATGCTAATTAGCATTGAGGTCTTGGAAAGAGATCTGATGCAAGGTTGAAAGTCGAGGAATTTTAATCAAGTACTGCCCTGTGATGTGCGTTGATGACCAAATATCCAACACTACTGAGTATATTACGAGTGGTATACCTCTGATTTTACCATCGCCTTTCCTTAGGGCATTGGTATTTGAGGGTCAGGGCAACCTTAGCCTTACGAAGTCTGAGCACTATTGACTTGATAAACAAAGGAGTTTTGTAGAACAACGATGCTTGAATCAATTGCTACTTATCTCCTTTTAACTTACACTTGTTAGACCAAGCAGACAGCAGAAGCTCAAGTCTTTCAAATAAAAATAAACTGGCAATTGTTTTGTTAAAGCATTGTGAATGTGAAAGCCAAGCACTCTTTTCACTTAGATGTGAATGTAGCTACTCACTGAGGGAAAAACAATTTAGCTCTTGTTAAATATGTTTCCTACAATCTGTATAACTGCTACTTACTGGCTTATTTTCTTGGTTGCATTTGAAACAAAGAACAGTTATATTGATACGTATGGTTTGATCCACGGACAAGAAATACATTATTATTTTGCATAATTTCATTCCATTCCAATCCGTTTACCCTTTTATCCTCTGTCATGTCCGTGTAGTTGTTCCTGAGGGTTGCTAGCATTAGTGGATCATATTAGGCAAACATTGTGCAATAATTTGGGACATGTAGCCTATTTTTTAATCACTATGGAACTCAGACTACTCATAGCAGGAGCCTGGCGCATGGTTCACGATGACTGGACCATTGTAGATTTATAGGACTAATGTTCAACTCATATTGTACACTTTTTTTCCCACCTTCCAATATTGAATGCATGGAACTTGAATATGGCAACTTTCACGACGAATGAAATCACTGTATTTTCAATTGATCAATATATTTTTGTGCGTAAAGGGTCTCCAACCCTGTTTATGATTCATACTTTCCTTACCCTAAAATTTTAATAATCTACAAGATCAGAGTATTTTTTTATTTACCAGTTGGTGCTGAAATGGAGATGAATATATTTAGATGGCTTTCTTTCACTGATATATTCTCAACCCGTTCTCTCTATGTATTCTAGAGAGTCTGTCGACACATTTTTATTAAAGGTGTACCGTATTTTAAAGGGATGGCTTAAGATAAATGTACTGAAACCCCTATTGAATGCAAACTCCACAAGAAAACCTGTTGTCCAGCAAGTGGGAGGGTTTTCAGAGGTTGAATGAAATATATTCAGCACGCGCAAGGGAACCATGCCTGCAAAGCCTGTTAGGCACCTGCATAAGGTAAGTCTAAATAACAACTACTGAGACGTAAGCAGGAAAGGCGTGCGTAGGAAATCTGAATCAGGTCCCATGCTTAAGAATGTAAATAGAATAAAAATAGAACCCTCTTTTTCCCCATACATAAACACAACCACCCACCCAACCCAAGAGTGTCACTTCCAGCCAACAGTCATTGTCACTCCCAACATGATGGCTGACACATATCAAAATATCTGAGTGATGCAAGATCGAATCGTATTACACCGGCTCCGATGCGCCTCGGATGTGGCAGGACCTGCAAACTATTACAGACTACAAAGTGAAGCACAGCTGAGAACTACCCAGTGACACGAGCCTACCAGATGAGCTAAAAAACTTATTTGAGGCAAGTAACACTGAAACATGCATCAGCTGTTCCAGATGACTGTGTGATCACGCTCTCCGCAGTCGATGTAAGTAAGACCTTTAAACAGGTCAACATTCACAAGGCCGCAGAACCAGATGGATTACCAGGATGTGTACTCTGAGCATTCGCTGACCAACTGGCAAGTGTCTTCACTGACATTTTCAACCTCTCCCTGTCTGAGTCTGTAATACCAACATGTTTCAAGCAGACCACCATAGTCCCTGTGCCCAAGAACACTAAGGTAACCTGCCTAAATGACTACTGACCCGTAGCACTCATGTCTGTAGCCATGAAATGCTTTGAAAGGCTGGTCATGGCTCACATCAACACCATTATCCCGGAAACCCTAGACCCACTTTAATTTGCATACCGCACCAACAAATCCACAGATGATGAAATCTGTATTGCACTCCACACTGCCCTTTCCCACCTGGACAAAATTAACACCTATGTGAGAATGCTATTCATTGACTACAGCTCACTGTTTAACACCATATTGCCCTCAAAGCTCATCACTAAGCTAAGGACCCTGGGACTAAACACCTCCCTCTGCAACTGGATCCTGGACTTCCAGGTGGTAAGGGTAGGTAACAACACATCCACCATGATGATCCTCAACATGGGAGCCCCTCAGGGGTGCGTGCTCAGTCCCCTCCTGTACTCCCTGTTCACTCATGACTGCACGGCCAGGCACGACTCCAACACCATCATTAAGTTTGCTGATGACACAACAGTGGTAGGCCTGATCACCGACAACGATGAGACAGCTTATAGGGAGGAGGTCAGAAACCTGACCGTGTTGTGCAAGGACAACACCCTCTCCCTCAACATGATCAAGACAAAGGAGATGATTGTGGACTACAGGAAAAGGAGGACCGAGCACACCCCCATTCTCATTGACGGGGCCGTAGTGGAGCAGGTTGAGAGCTTCAAGATCCTTGATGTCCACATCACCATCAAACTAACATGGTCTAAGCACACCAAGACAGTCGTAAAGAGGACACGGCAAAACCTATTCCCCCTCAGGAGACTGAAAAGATTTGGCATGGGTCCCCAGATCCTCAAAAGGTTTGACAGCTGCACCATCGAGAGCATCCTGACGGGTTGCATCACTGCCTGGTATGGCAACTGCTCGGCCTCCGACCGCAAGGCGTAGTGCAGAGGGTAGTGCGTACGGCCCAGTATATCACCGGGGCCAAGCTTCCTGCCAACCAGGACCTCTATACCAGGTGGTGTCAGAGGAAGGCCCTAAAAATTGTCAAAAACTCTAGCCACCCTAGTCATAGACTGTTCTCTCTGCTACCGCACGGCAAGTGTTACCGGAGCGCCAAGTCTAGGTCCAAGAGGCTCCTAAATTGCTTCCACCCCCAAGCCATAAGACTCCTGAACAGCTAAACAAATGACTACCCAGACTATTTGCATAGATGCTGCTACTCTACCTACATGTGCATATTGCCTCAATTACTCGACACCGGTGCCCCCGCACATTGACTCTGTACCGGTACCCCCTGTATATAGCCCCGTTATTGTTATTTACTGCTGCTCTTTAATCATTTGTTATTCTTAAGTCTTACTTTTTGGGGGTATTTTCTTCAAACTGCATTGTTGGTTAAGGGCTTGAAAGTAAGCATTTCACTGTAAGGTCTACCTGTTGTGTTCGGCGCATGTGACAAACAAAATTTGATTAGATTTTAATTCTGTTCACGCTGTATGTAGAATTAAACACACCAGAATATGAATTGTGATCTACCTGTGCCTTTCTGGACATCAATCTAAGGTGTCATCTCAAAATACAGAGTGTATTGAGCAAAGGCAGTTACAGCAGTACTTAGTTGATGGAGCATAAAGCTCTCATAGGGTCGAATCCTAACTCCCAGCGTCTGACCTAAGATCCTCTGGAGATAGAGATGCTGTCGAGGTATCAAAATACTTTGCTTTGAAGTCCAATAATGAGGATGACTTCTTCCAAACATAGTTGGCTCTGTAAATATGCCAAGGCAACATTATACAGTACCTCTCACTGAACATGAATCAGAAAAAAAAACAGACAGCGTGATTGACATAATGCAGAATCCATTGATTTTCACCAGTTTGTTGAGAGATATGGATGTACATGACTGACTGTGAATATGCTGTCAGTGAGTGTGTGTGCATGTGCGTGTGCGTGTGCGTGTGCGTGTGTGTGTATATTCGCAAGCACGCATCTTCTGTTTTGAGGTTTTCTGAACACAAATTACTTTTGGAATACAAATTCAATTGGCGGATCAAATTCAAAATGAGCACAGGAGTCAAAATTCTTTGGTTTCTGATGACAAATGCTCTAACGACAAGTGTGTCTCGCTTATTTCCCCATTTTCATTTGATGCGATCAAATATCATGCTTTGCCAATAAAAGCTATATGTGGAAATGTCATTCTTTGAGTCATTCTACACTCGCTTCTCCTAATTCTCCCCTGAAACGATGTCTGGTTGTTATGGTTCTTATGAATTAGGGTTGTAACATTTGCACCTCCATATTTACCGTAGTTGTTCTGCAGAGCATCATGGGTAATATGTGTGTTGAGATGAGCACCAGGAAGCCTTGAATTTGAGTGAAGTCAGGGACCTGGACGCCTGTTAAGACTCCCCTCCATTTAATCTCGGTGCCAGCCACTTAACCAGATGTCCAGCCAATATGTCTGGCGCCTTTGTGGTGCCTGCCAAAGACTGTGGGAATAATTGAAAAATAGTGCACATCGCGCTCGGGAGACCAGGGCCTGTTTGTCTCCCTCTGCATGCGCACAGGCACGGACACACACACACACACACACACACACACACACACACACACACACACACACACACACACAGCATGCAGCTGAGCCCCTCTAAGATGTGAAGCAGTAGGGGTGGGTGGGCCCTGAGAGGCTCTTGCTGGGGGCGTCATCCCCAAACTGCTGCAGGGTGGGAGACACTCAGCCTCAGGGGAGGGGAGTGGAGAGGGGGAGGTGAGGGAGGAGGAGGGAATAGATGAGGATGAGGCAGGGTGTGTGTGGCACACACAGGCACACAAATCCACACACTGCAAAAATGTGCCTAGCAAATAGAGACAGATTTTCTTTCTTTAATTTTATATAATTATTGCTTCCATTTATTGAGGACTATTGGCATCAAATAATGTATTTCATGAGAATGACATCCTTCAGGAAAAATCTGAAAGGATTTCACAGCTTGTCTGCTACAGCTAGACATTACAAATAAAGCCCCTTTGAATGTTTCCAACCAGTAAGAGCTCAATTGGGATGAATGTGCCTTGTTATTTCTCTTTTTCTCTTGAATCCCTCTTAATTTACTGTTGTGTTGGAAGATATGGGTCTCCTCATTAATCAAGAAGACAAATGAACCTTAGCAGCCTCATAAGCGAGAGACAGGAACAGAGAGAGAGAGACAAATGGAGAGAGAGGGAAAAAAGATAAGGAGAAAAGAGAAAAGGGAGGAAAGGAGGGGTAGAAGGGGTAGAAACAGTCAACTCTGATTAGCCTAATTTACCTTGTTCTTTGGTGACATGGCTAATTGTAAGATCCATTATGTTGATATTCAAGACTCCCATGTTTTGTTCTAAATGTCAATAAAATGGCTTCCTGTTTGAAAAGAACAGGATGCCTTCTTGTGACCTTTACGCTCAACCAGAGATACCAATGACTAATCAATTACATCTCCAATCAAACCGATACAGCACTAATAAGTTATATTAACTTGTTTTTTCAATGCCATTCATATTAACCTCACATGAATTCATTTTACGCAACAGGTTAGGTAGGAGGGCCATAGGGATCTTTATTTTTATGATTTAAGCAGTATCTGTTTTTTGTTTTTTTTACATTTGGATTTTCAGTAATAACCTTGTTACATAAATGTTTACTCCCCAATGTGTTATTTTCAATAGAAAGCTATATGTAGGTGGAAATTGTGGAGGAGGCTGCCAAATGTGGAGGCATAGAGTGAAGTGGATGTTGCTGTCTGTAGCCAGGTTGGCCACTAGAAGGAGCTCTGGTGCCTGATATCTCTCCATGTAATGTTCAGAGGGATAGAAGTAGATGGAGGTATGAGTATGTTTATGAAAAAATACCTTCTAAACCTCCACCTCCAGTGTTTGCGGTGCATTATCTCCCACATGTCTCTGATATAGGTCTCTATTCAATCTGTATTGCTGAAGCTGGTTTCAAAGATTGCACAATAGAAATGTAAGGGTATTATCCAACTGAGCAGACATACTGTATGCAGCGTTTACCATGAATGCAGTCTCCGCTAACGCAGGAACATGTCCTTTAAATTTCAATCACGCTGTAACACTGATTGTCTGCGATATCGATTGAATAGAGCCCATAGACAGCTATAATGCATACATACATCATTGCCTGGACTGGTTTCTCACTGATCATTTGAAACCACTGATAATCTCTAGTTATTGAATATAGGCAATTGAGTACCAAGGCAAGAACCCTACCTCCACACACATGTACACACCTTGTACGTGTACATGCATGTATGCACACTGTAGTGTATGTGTTAGAAATTGATGATTACATCTGATGCAATAAGGCTAACATGATAAAATGGTCTTGTTTACACTGTAGATCCCAATGTGATATATATCAACATCAGTGCTAAAAATATCTACATTAGATGTAATACTAACAGTATGTGATATCTGTATCTGAATCAGGTATGGTAGTTTATCCTTGTCAGACAGGATGGATGTAGTGTTAGACCTGTCTAATAATACTATGATCTGAGAAGAACTCCCATCCTTTCTTGGTTGAATGTACAGCAAATAACATGGAGGGCAAAAATGTCTAATAATGCATATGGGGGGAATTCCGACCTGAGTTAAGCGCGCTCGTAAATGGAACGTAATTCCTGTTTTATGCACTTTTCTCTCTGTGTATTCCGATCTTGAATTTAAGCAAGAGAATAGCATGCCATTCATCCGCTATTCATTTGGGGTGGAGATCAAAGAAATGAAGGCGTGTCTACAGATACGCCGTATTCTGACCTTGACTTAATTCCCTCATAATTCCACCACCTTTACTCTCGATGAATACATTTGAGCAACCTGTCTGTTCCAAGTGAAACATCTACTTTATTTTTTCCAATAGAAATAACCCCATTCTCCATGCACTGTAATTTCTAAATTGATAAGAGCTATTGATAAGAGCTAGGTAAATGAGTAAGCCGTTTGGATAAGGGGATAGCAAATATGAATGACAATTGTTCCATCTATTTTACCTTATGATTGCGAAGACAAATGTGAAACCCGTCATGTGGCAGCAAACTGAAGCATATCAACATACCACCTTTTCCACAGTGAAGTTGATGAAATGCTGGCCTTAACTTACAAGGATGAAAATTGGATAGACAAGATATAGGTTTCTGTAGCCATGCACAAATGACAGTATAGCGCCAAACCTACCGAGTTGATTTACGATTTCAAGAATGTTTAAATTATACAGACTTTTCACTGTATTTTTTTAAATGTGTATTGTTTTAAATATTAGCCATTACTGGTAGCCACCGTCAGTTATACCCATATATATTATCACTTTAGTGTTAGTTTCCTTACATTCCATATTTAATTTACCTTTCTTTCCTCTGTCACATTCGTGTGGTTGTTCCTGAGGATTGCTAACAATAGTGGATCATATTAGGATGATGTATTACAAGTTGTGCAATAATTTGGGACATGTAGCCTATCTGAATCATTATGGAGCGCAGACCATACATAGGAGTTTAAACCTGGAGCCTGGCACATGGTTCACGACGACGGGACCGTTGTCTTCACAGTTCCATGGTCATTGAGGATTATTAGGGTAGATTTATAGGAATACTGTTCAAACCCTATTGTACATTTTTCTCACCTTCAATTGAACATAGCAACTTTCAGGATGAATCAAACCACTATTTTTAATTCACCAATATATACTGCTCAAAAAAATAAAGGGAACACTTAAACAACACATCCTAGATCTGAATGAAAGAAATAATCGTATTAAATACTTTTTTCTTTACATAGTTGAATGTGCTGACAACAAAATCACACAAAAATAATCAATGGAAATCCAATTTATCAACCCATGGAGGTCTGGATTTGGAGTCACACTCAAAATTAAAGTGGAAAACCATACTACAGGCTGATCCAACGTTGATGTAATGTCCTTAAACCAACTCAAAATGAGGCTCAGTAGTGTGTGTGGCCTCCACGTGCCTGTATGACCTCCCTACAACGCCTTGGCATGCTCCTGATGAGGTGGCGGATGGTCTTCTGAGGGATCTCCTCCCAGACCTGGACTAAAGCATCCGCCAACTCCTGTGGTGCAACGTAGCGTTGGTGGATGGAGCGAGACATGATGTCCCAGATGTGCTCAATTGGATTCAGGTCTGGGGAACGGGCGGGCCAGTCCATAGCATCAATGCCTTCCTCTTGCAGGAACTGCTGACACACTCCAGCCACATGAGGTCTAGCATTGTCTTGCATTAGGAGGAACCCAGGGCCAACCGCACCAGCATATGGCCTCACAAGGGGTCTGAGGATCTCATCTCGGTACCAAATGGCAGTCAGGCTACCTCTGGCGAGCACATGGAGGGCTGTGCGGCCCCCCAAAGAAATGCCACCCCACACCATGACTGACCCACCGCCAAACCGGTCATGCTGGAGGAAGTTGCAGGCAGCAGAACGTTCTCCACGGCGTCTCCAGACTCTGTCACGTCTGTCACGTGCTCAGTGTGAACCTGCTTTCATCTGTGAAGAGCACAGGGCGCCAGTGGCGAATTTGCCACTCTTGGTGTTCTCTGGCAAATTCCAAACGTCCTGCACGGTGTTGGGCTGTAAGCACAACCCCCACCTGTGGACGTCGGGCCCTCATACCTCCCTCATGGAGTCTGTTTCTGACCGTTTGAGCAGACACATGCACATTTGTGGCCTGCTGGAGGTCATTTTGCAGGGCTCTGGTAGTGCCTCTCCTGCTCCTCCTTGCACTAAGGCGGAGGTAGTGGTCCTGCTGCTGGGTTGTTGCCCTCCTACGGCCTCCTCCACGTCTCCTGATGTACTGGCCTGTCTCCTGGTAGCGCCTCCATGCTCTGGACACTACGCTGACAGACACAGCAAACCTTCTTGCCACAGCTCGCATTGATGTGCCATCCTGGATGAGCTGCACTACCTGAGCCACTTGTGTGGGTTGTAGACTCCGTCTCATGCTACCACTAGAGTGAAAGCACCGCCAGCATTCAAAAGTGACCAAAACATCAGCCAGGAAGCATAGGAACTGAGAAGTGGTCTGTGGTCCCCACCTGCAGAACCACTCCTTTATTGGGGGTGTCTTGCTAATTGCCTATAATTTCCACCTGTTGTCTATTCCATTTGCACAACAGCATATGAAATGTATTGTCAATCAGTGTTGGTTCCTAAGTGGACAGTTTGATTTCACAGAAGTGTGATTGACTTGGAGTTACATTGTGTTGTTTAAGTGTTCCCTTTATTTTTTTGAGCAGTGTATTTAGTTCACGTATTTAGTTCAAGTCTCTCCAAACAGTTTAAAAAAATTATTATTCATAAATACTTTCCTAACCCTAAATAATATTCAAGATGAGTATTTTTTTTATCTACCGTACCAATTGGTGCTGAAAAGTAGATGAATTTGCCTACGTGGCTTTCTTTCATTGATCCCTAAGTGAGTCTGTTGGGAAAATTCAAATGAATGGTACACCAAATTTAAAGGGATGGCTTGAGATACACTAAATGTACTGAAAACCCTATTGAATGAAAACTCGATGAGAAAATCTGTTGGCCAGCAAGTGGAAGGGTTTTCAGCAGTTGAATTACATTAATTCAGTGCGCACAAGGGAACCACGCCTGCAAAGTCCATTACGCAGCTGCATAAGGTAAGTCTGAATGCCAACTATTGAGAAGTGTGTAGAAAAGGCCTGTGAAAGAAAGGCATACATTTACTAAGTATGAATCAGAAAAATAACAATTACGGTATCATTTCTGTGTTTCTGTTTGAGGGCAAATACTTCTGATCCAGGTAGTACAGAACTGTCGGTGATGAGTGTACAGGTTTTTCCACACGGTAAGCAAGCACACAGGACTCACTCTGCCTAAGCCCTAGTTTGTGAATATCACTCCCCGAACATTCGTTCATGTCAACTCATTGTCTTTATCTGAGCGAAGAGTGATCAACAAAAAAAATAAGGTCCTCTCAGCTCCTGTGGGTTCGGAACAGTGCGCCTTCGCATGGGTTCCTTCCGGGCACAGGGTCTTCCTCATTGGTGCCACTCATGAGGAGCTGTTGATTTATCACTCTGAGTAAAGAGGGCGAGACAGATGGTGTTTTTTCTTCCTGGGCTGACCTTTGGTTGGCCGCACCTCCGTTAGCATATAAGCGTTAGCATATCAGGTGAAAGGTCAAGGCGTTGAAGGGCCAAGGGTGTAGTTTAACATTTGAACCTCGTTCTTTGGCTAATGCTGCTCTGACTAATAGTTATTGTAGAACTAGATCAAATTCAGAAACAAAAAAAACTGATGTAGTTTAAACTTGACCTGGAATTGTTATCACCCCATTTCTTTTTGATGTAAGCATATCAACTATATGAACTATTAGTATGCTCCATGCTAGTATCGTCCAACTGCGAATCAACAATGATTTCACAACATAAGTCTGGCAGTAACTAAAACCCAGCAAAATTAGCAATATGGGTTGTTTGTTTACATGTCCTCACCTACTATAGGTACTGGACAGTAAACAAAAAGATAACCCACCCATCCATATTCCTCTACATCAGACCTGCTACAACCCACCACATAGTCATTAAATTGCATAGACTTGTAAAACAAGTTCTACATTTTAAGTCGTGATTTTCTTCCACTAAACCATTTTCCATTTTATTTTAAAGGTGTTGAGTGTAAATGAATGTGGAACATCACTAGTGGCCCCATAAATTAATCATTAAATACTTAGCAGTTTAACCTGAGGTGGCGTTAAATTGAAAGTTGAATCATTTTGACTAATTTCATTGGATGCCCTCATTATACATGCACTGACAAACTTTAATCAGAATTAAAGCCGGATTTACCTAGCTTTAGCTCGGTTATTGTTTTTATGGATATATTTCTTACAATGGGGTTCATGTTAAACAAAGAGAATGGAAAAGTTAAGCGGAGTCAATCCTAATTCACCTGCCATGAGGGAAAGGTACCCTTATTGTTCTCCGGTAAGTTTGGTTTCCATGGAGAAAATGACAAATTGTCCCTCCAGACAAACACCTACAGCACACTTTAATTATTAAAATGAGAGAAGTCATACAAATAAGCTCTAATGCTAATCGACATGCAAAAACAGAACACTTCATGTTTGACCCATGTGAACTCAATGTATTGATATTCTGAAAATAATGTTTTAATTTAACAGTTTGGTAACGTTAGAGAGACACTGTGAAGACAAACAGCTAAAAGCAGCCTATTTCTGTGGTGTGCTGGTTGGCGACAAATGATGGCAATTCAACATGTAGGATCATCCGGAAATGACGGCCAATATTCTGGTCAGAGGTGATGTGGCAACCTGCTGCTTTTATCCGTTCATCTTCATGTTGTGTCAGGATGGTGGGAATTGTGAGGTTTAGCCCCTACAGCCAAAATGCATTCTTGTCCACCATGGGTTGAGGTTTCACCAGATTTAACCCTATATTATCTACAGCCTCAATATCTAACCACTGAAGACCATGCTCCATAAGTGGCCACAGATCCAATCAGAGGGTACATGCCAACACCAGGTGTAAACTGGGTCTTAGTTGGTTCTACAGCTTACTAAAAGACACTAACTACAGAATCCTTTGATAAATGTTTTTGCTGTATATTCAGATCGTATCACACAGGATTTTTATTGGAATTTCATTGGCCTTAAATATTTTTGACCCTCAGGCCAGTTCTACCTCACAAAAGAGTTTCAGTGTGTTTTCACAAGGAGAAAATAAAGACTGTAGATACAATTAACTGTCACGTTGTATAAATGATTCGAAACAGGCACAGGAATTCGTAATAGGGGGGTTTAATACTCCACCCAAAATATACAACATGCCATGAAAGGCACGGGGACGAAGCCCAAAACAAACACAAAAACACAGGGATGTAAACCCAAACAAAAGAGCGAGGTTAAACCTCTAATGAATACACGGGATGAGACCCGTAATAACGAGTACACAATACACGCAGCACGAAAGCTGAAACAACAAAGCACAGGTACTCACAAGACCAACGGACATGGGAACAATAACCGACAAAACAATTTGTGAACAGAGGGCACATATATACAATTACTAATCAGGGGAAATGGGAACCAGGTGTGCATAATGAAACAGTTCAGTGATGCCTAGCGGCCGGTGACGTAGACCTCCAGAGCTGGTGCACGGCATGAGCAGCAGTCCCGGGGAATCCGTGACATTAACATCCTAATGTTATGCTCGTCGATGGAAGGATTGGACCAAGGTGCAGCGTGGTAGGCGTACATTTTAAATGTATTAAATGAACACCCAAAACAAATACAAACGAAAACGTAACGTTCAGTAGGGCATAAGCACAGTACCAAAAACAAGATCCCACAAACTAAAGGTGGAAAAAGGCTGCCTAAGTATGATCCCCAATCAGAGACAACGATAGACAGCTGCCTCTGATTGAGAACCATACCCGGCCAACAAAGAAATAGAAAACATAGATTTCCCACCCTAGTCACACCCTGACCTAACCAAATAGAGAATAAAAGGGATCTCTAAGGTCAGGGCGTGACACCTAAATGCTTTCAATTCAGAGTAAGATATATTTTCGGCAGACGGGTAAAGAGATTCATTGATTTACTACCATCTCCCCTGCTCGAACCCTCTCTCTATGTGACATTAATATTAGTAACAAAATAATAATGCAAAAGTGTCATTATGAGTACAGGAGCATGCTGCCTTTTTCCTGAAATTGATATTAGCACCGGGTTGCCAGAGGAACACAGAACACACACTGCAATTACATTGCTCCAGGAGCAGCTATGAGTTGTCCATTGGAATGGGAGCTTCGTTTGGAGAAAGGTTGGGGGCTGTAAATGGTGGAGCAGGGTGACTCAGTCCATTACAAAGCCGCAATGGCCGCTGTGGCACTCGTTATCAACTAAAGAAGTGATGCAGGCTCCCAATGGGGAAGGAAAGGGGCTTTGTTACAGTGGTTGAGGAAAATTACTAGATAGGCAACTCTGTTTACTTGCCTCCCAACGTCTTCATAGAGAGTAGCCCGTTGTAATGGCAGAGTAGGTAAACAACAAACTTTCTGTCCCCTGCTAGCTTTGAAAAGGACAGATATATTTTTGGTGACAGGTTATGATTGGAAAGTGAGTCAGGCAGGCAGTCAGCTTTGGATACTCTGGCTCCGATGGCACCAACAAAACATTTTGTCCCTAAATTTCATTCTGTAAATAACCTTTCAAAGCAAGCTTCTCTAATGTTTGCACTTACCACCATTGCCCATTATTTCCAATGTGCAATTATTAGCACGGTGGTGATTGCGCTGAGGTAATTGCAAATTAAGTGGGATGCTTTATCTCAGCAATTTGTGTCCAACTACAAACCCGCGGAAGTAATTTCAAATCTGACTTTGTTTTGTCCCCTCTCCATTTTTCTTACACCTACATGAAAATGTCAGAATTAATGGCTAGTCTATTGACATCCCAAATTCGGTGCATCCATTGATGTTTCAATATTGTTAAGGGTTTCTAGCACAAATATCCCATTGTAATGTTGCAAATACATGTTATTTTGTGTGGAATCCTCACACCCATCTGTCAAGCAGATACAAGGCCTTCAGTGTAAACGTTTTACCATAGGTTCTATGGCTTCTTCATGCCTACATTGTTCTTTATCTGTCACAGTTAAAGTCCTCTCTCAAGAGTACACAGTATGTAATGTATATAAAGCATCATTCCCATTGTCATTATCATAATTCTGATTTCATGATCATCCCCGCTATCAGCAGTACTATTACCACTAGTTCAGTCTAATGGCCTACACTCATGCATCAAACACAAAGGCTATAGCAAAATAAATAAATAATAGCCTTCACATATCTACCGTGCCTATTTTCCCTCTCATTTCACATGCCAGGTTATATTGTCTTCAATGTGAACGTATCTACTTCCCCATTCACAAAATTATGGGCCTGTCCTCATATTAATGAAGATATACAGTATATAAAGTCATTACTAAAGGAAACAATGGTGTCAGATAGGAGACTGTATTATATGGGGAAGGATGGTAACAGTTGTGAATGAAAAGCACATCTTGTTGTTCACACAAGGTTGCAGGCTTGGTTTAAACAACCTAACACATTGGAAGAAATATTCCTTATAATATTTTGCATCTTTTATTTGGGCAAGTGAACACATTTGTATACAGACATATAGTAGTAGAATATGAAACATGGATGTGTTCTGAGAAAGACTTTGCATCTAGACAGTTCTCTCCTGCACTAAGCCAAAATGTGCAATGTCCCACATCTCTAGCAATTTTCTGCTTGTGAGCAGCCATGAGATGTATATTTGCGTGTCTAAGAGAACTTTTAAGGAATCGTTTTAAAACCTCTCAACCGTTTGATGTCTCGGGGTAAACAAACAAACACACCAATCAATGACATGCCTAGTTACAAATAACAGGTCCATGGTGTGGATTCCATTAAAACCGTTAGAGTGATATTATGACAGAAATCGTAAACCAACTGAGGCAAAGTCAAGCATTGCCACTTAATGTCTGTTGTTGCCATATATGGTCAAATTGATGCATTAAGGCACTGAATGGTGACATTGGAAAAGCTTGAAAGCTTTGCATTCAAACAAACCAATTTAAGACACAAAAGCCCGCGACAGATCATTAGTGGGGTCCCTGGGTCTGTCATGGATCACAGATATGTAAAGAACATGCTATGTTGATCAGATCTCCCAGACAGAGCAAGCTGTTAAGACTTTCACTCAAACCCAAATGCAGAGTTTCTGGCCTTGCTCATCTTTAAGCACAAGTTATTTCTCAAAAACAAAACTGTAAAAACAATGAGCCAAACTACAGAAAAAAATTCTGGTGGAGGCAAACAAAGAAATGATTAACGTATTAACTTCTAGGTAAGTGGATCTTGCTACATTTCACAAAATAACAATGACTCAAAGCAACTAGGAGGCATAAACTACAGCATGCAACTTGTGTCCAGTGAAAAAAGCTTTTTACAAACATTGCTCCAGTTACTGAGTTTCAATTACACATTGTATTGAATTGTTACAAAGCAGCATCAACAGAATAGGCTTAGCTAAATTATTACAAAATGAAATAGGACCCTGCTGTATTATTTAAGTAATGGTGAGACAGGACAAAATATTTGAAAATAGACTATGATCATTTGGGGGAAACAAATTAAATCAAAATGTGAAAAGGCCAGCATATACCTTTTTCCTTCCAGTGATTGATAGAGTGTCTGTTGAGCCGCAGAAATACTCTTGTTGAGTTCAATAGACAATTCCACCTACCCATTTTCCTCTCAAACTGAAGCAATTTTGATAATCAGCATCCTTTCTACCTCTTGACCCTGGCCATAGTGAGGAATGTATTGACGCTATTAAGTCAGTTGAAATTCTTCCCCCTCACACAGCATCAGTGGTTCGATTTAGATACTGGAGAGGGAAATTCTAGCTCCATGTACTGTATGGCCATAATGCAACTGATGTAGTTATGTATCCTAACTGTCACAATGTTCAGCATTCCACCAGTTTTGGTTATGTTTTGTATATATGCATGCCAGCACTAAGTACAAAGCAAACAAGGAAATAGTAAGCACTTTGATATTCTAAGTGTTAACAATAGGGTCAAATCACAGTCAGAAATCTGAGCGAAAAAGGACATGTTGGGAAAAAATGCTCATGTAGTATTTCTGTCCTTCCAGGCAAGATAGATTCCAGGGGAACTGGTGCTCATGCCTTGACATGAAATCTCCTAGCAACACATGTGTGGAACATTCTGGAATCCTCCTGATAGGGGTCTCATGTTTGGCACGCCCCGCTTCTCCTCCACAACCACAAGTGTCTCCATGTCTCAGGACAGCAGATGATGCCACATGACATCTGTGCTGGGCTCTGGCAGCCAACTAGCAGATAGGCTTCTATCAGGGGCACAAGGTGACTTTGAGCCCTGGCAGAATGACAAGCCGGTGCAGCATCCTTGCTCAGGCAATCAAAAGCCAGGGCGTAATACAGACAACAACCCAAAGTCAACATCTGCAGTAGGCTGTTGCGAGAGATTGTCACTGAGAGTTGGAGTGAAACCTCACCATAAGACACCTTGAGTGCGGGGTCAGCAGTGGTGAGAACTGCTGTGTGCTTTGGAGAGATATAGACCTTGAATCCATCAGTGTCAATGTCACAATTTCTTGGAAAAGGGAGAATAACTCAACATGTACTGCACTGACACAAATAACTGATGATTGGTTGTAAGAAATTGATAAGAAGAAGATTGTGGGAGCTGTACTGTTAGATTTCAGTGCAGCCTTTGATATTATTGACCATAACCTGTTGTTGAGAAAACATATGATTTATGTCTTTTTATCCTCAACCATATCATGGATTCAGAACTATCTAATAGAACTCAGAGGGTTTTCTTTAATGGAAGCATCTCTAATATCAAACATTTAGGGTGTGGTGTTTATTTTACTAGGCAAGTCAGTTATGAACAAATTCTTAATTTCAATGACAGCCTAGGAACAGTGGCTTAACTGCCTTGTTCAGGGACAGAACAACAGATTTGTACCTTGTCAGCTCAGGGATTTGATCTTGCAACCTTTCAGTTACTAGTCCAATGCTCGAACCACTAGGCTATGCCGCCTCCCTGGCAGTTTACCTCAAGTCAGCTCTCTAAGCCCTCTACTCTTTTCTAGTTTTACCAATGACCTGCCACTGGCATTAAACAAAGCCTGTGTGTCCATGTATGCTGATGACTCAACCATGTACAGTGCCGTGGGAAATTATTTGTCCCGTTCTGATTTTCTATATTTTTGATACTAAATGTTATCAAATCTTCAACCAAAACCTAATATTAGATAAAGAGAACCTGAGTTTGGAAATAACCAAACAAATTGATACTTATTTAATTAATAAAGTTATGCAACACCCAATTCCCCTGTGTGAAAAAGTAATTGCCGCCTTAACCTCAATAACTGGTTGTCCCACCTTTAGCTGCAATGACTGCAACCAAATACTTCCTGTAGTTTGTTGATCAGTCTCTCACATCGCTGTGAGGAATTTTGGCCCACTCTTGCATGCAGAACTGCTTTAACTCAGTGACATGTGTGGGTATTCAAGCATGAGTTCCTAATTTCAAATCCTGCCAATACATCGCAATTGGGATTAGGTCTGGACTTTGACTAGGCCATTCCAAAACTTCAAATCTGTTGATTGTGTGTCTTCGATCATTGTCTTGCTGCATGACTCAGCTGTGCCTCAGCTTCAGCTTTCAGACAGATGGCCTGACATTCTCCTGTAGAATTCTCTGATATGGAGCCGCATTCATGGTTCCTTCTATTAAGGCAAGTCATCCAGGTCCTGGGGCAGCAAAGCATTGCCAAACCATCCCACTAACGCCTCCATGCTTGACCGTTGGTATAAGGTTCTTATTGTGGAATGCAGTGTTTGGTTTTCGCCAGACACAAATGGGACCCATCTCATCCAAAAAGATGACTGAAGTTGTCTAAAAAGCACCTGGAAGCACCTGGATGATCATCAAGTCTCTTGGAAGAATGTTCTATGGACAGATGATTTGAAATAATAACTTTTTGGACAACATGGGTCCCAAACTTTATTTAAAGTGCATTTAAAGTTTGATATAATTAGATTGAGTCCTATTCTTTAACTTAGGTTGTTGGTTGAGACAGAGACGTGAATCCAACATATAAATTATTAATTTGTAGACATATTTGAATTAAAGCCTGGCTAAGTCAGTGGCACAGATGGAACTATTCAAGGAGAATATACATCTCCTTCAAATGTTGATATTTGGTTGCATTGACAACCAAACACAATTCAAAATCCAGTTTGTATACAAATTAATAATTGAAATGTTGTATTATGCCTCCATCTCAACCAAAAATCTAAGTTAAAGAATAGAACTTAATCTAATCAACCTTTAAATGCACTTTAAATCAAGTTTGATTTGATTTAGTCATATTCTTTAACTTACATTTTTGGTTGTGATGGAGATGTGAATCCAACATATTAGTGATTAACTTGAAGGTTAAACTTGAAATCAGCCAAAGTGTCACGTGTGCTCCCTCTCTGGCCTCTAGGTCACCAGGGTGCTAGTTATGGCGCACACCTGTCACCATCGTTATGCGCACCTGCGTGTCGTCAGACTCACCTGGACTCCATCACTTCCCTGATTACCTCCCCTATACACTACCGTTCAAAAGTTTGGGGTCACTTAGAAATGTCCTTGTTTTTGAAAGAAAATCACATTTTCTGTCCATTAAAATAACATAAAATTGATCAGAAATACTGTGTAGACATTGTTAATGTTGTAAATGACTATTGTAGCTGGAAATGGCTGATTATTTTTAATAGAATATCTACATAGGCCCATTATCAGCAACCATCACTCTTGTGTTCCAATGGCACGTTGTGTTAGCTAATCTAAGTTTATAATTTTAAAATGCTAATTGATCATTAGAAAACCCTTTTGCAATTATGTTAGCACAACTGAAAACTGTTGTTCTGATTAAAGAAGCAATAAAACTATCCTTCTTAAGACAAGTTGAGCATCTGGAGCATCAGGATTTGTGGGTTTGATTACAGGCTCAAAATGGCCAGAAACAAAGACCTTTCTTCTGAAACTCGTCAGTCTATTCTTGTTCTGAGAAATGAAGGCTATTCCATTGGAGAAAATGCAAAGAAACTGAAGATCTCATACAATGCTGTGTACTACTCTCTTCACAGAACAATGCAAACTGGCTCTAGCCAGAATAGAAAGAGGAGTGGGAGGCCCCGGTGCACAACTGAGCAAGAGGACAAGTACATTAGAGTGTCTAGTTTGAAAAACAGATGCCTCACAAGTCCTCAACTGGCAGCTTCATTAAATAGTACCCGCAAAACACCAGTCTCAACGTCAACAGTGAAGAGGCGACTCCGGGATGCTGGCTTTCTAGGCAGAGTTGCAAAGAAAAAGCCAGATCTCAGACTGGCCAATAAAAAGAAAAGATTAAGATGGGCAAAAGAACACAGACACTGGACAGACGAACTCTGCCTAGAAGGCCAGCATCCCGGAGTCGCCTCTTCAATGTTGACGTTGAGTAAAAGCTTGGCTGGGCTTGGTTAAAACCCTGGATGGGAGACCAAATTAATAGCTGTAGATCAACTCTCTAGTCTGAGGTGCTGCCCAGCCTATTGTTGTTTTTTTATATAGTGGATATAACATTGAAGATCTGACGTGGTATAAATTAAAAATGTTATACAAGGTTTGTCTTTTTTTTTACAATGATAACATAATCCTGTGATTGAGATTTCACCCTCAAAACAACAGTTGATTACTTTTTTTAAATCCAATGTATTTTTCACTTAGAGTCTATGTTTCAATACATTGACAAGTTACGTTGAAACAACGTTAGTTCAACCAGTTTGTGCCCAGTGGGACAGCAGTTCTATCTTTTCAAATTTCGTCTGCTTTTCTATATTATTTTTACAGCAGTCTATATGATTTAGTGGAAACACTTTGTTAAGAGCACTCAAAGATGGTAAATAGCTCCATTGAGTGCCCAGATTGTGTTCTTGACACAAGCATGGGAAATCTCTATATGGCCATGGTTGAGCAGTCACAGAGCGTGTGTTGTTGCCTGAACTTCTAAAGACTTCCACCATGGGCTCTGTTAAAAAATGATCTACAGGCAGCACTTGAATCACATTCAAAACGTTTGATGAAAAACTATTATCAAGAAATATTATCAGGAGTGTGAGTAATGTTAAACTATAAGTGAGGATGCATCACGTTTAATTTCAATGTGGACAACAGCTTCCATATTTTCCATCTTGTCATATTGTACACTGAACAAAAATATAAACGCAACATGTAAAGTGCTGGTCCCATGTTTCATGAGCTGAAATAAAAGATCCCAGAAATGTTCCATACACACAAAAAGCTTATTTCGCTCATGTTCTTTGCACAAATTAGTTTACATCCCTGTTAGTAAGCGTTTCTCCTTTGCCAAGATAATCCATCCACCTGATAGGTGTGGCATATCAAGAAGCTGATTAAACAGCATGATCATTACACAGGTGCACCTTGTGCTGGGGGCAATAAAAGGCCACTCTAAAATGTGCAGTTTTGTCACACAACTCAATGCCACATCAAGTTTTTAGGGAGCGTGCAATTGGCTGCAGGACTGTCCACCAGAGCTGTTGCCAGATAATGTAATGTTCATTTCTCTACCATAAGCTGTCTCCAACAACATTTCAGAGAATTTGGCAGGACGTCCAACCGGCCTCACAACCACAGACCACGTGTATGGCGTCGTATGGTCGAGCGGTTTCCTGATGTCAACGTTGTGAACAGAGTGCCCATGGTGGAGATGGGGTTATGGTATGGGTAGGCATAAGCTAAGGACAACGAACACAATTGCATTTTATCAATGGCAATTTGAATGCACAGAGATACCATGATGAGATCCTGAGGCCTGTTGTCATGCCATTCATCCTCTGCCATCACCTCATGTTTCAGCATGATAATGCACGGCCCCATGTCGCAAGAATCTGTACACAATTCCTCGAAGCTGAACATGTCCCAGTTCTTCCATGGCCTGCATACTCACCAGACATTGAGCATGTTTGGGATGCTCTGGATTGACGTGTACGATAGAGTGCTCCAGTTCCCAACAATATCTAGCAACTTTGCACAGCCATTGAAGAGGTGTGGGACACCATTCCACAGGCCACAA
This sequence comes from Salmo trutta, assembly GCF_901001165.1. NCBI lineage: Eukaryota > Metazoa > Chordata > Actinopteri > Salmoniformes > Salmonidae > Salmo > Salmo trutta. The sequence goes on from NC_042971.1 coordinate 26,629,253, forward strand.
TCAACTTTTGCGAAGTGTCACATTGAAAATTAGGCAGGCCAAAACTCAATCCCACCAAAACAGCCTGAAATTTCAGGAAATCTTTTCAAACAGCTCTTACACTAAAAGGGCATTATCGTCATTTTCACAATTTCACAGACGTAATCCAACCTTATAATGTGGAAATATATGTAACATTCAGGTAAATCACGTTTTTGACTGCACTGGGTCTTTAAATGTACTTAATTCAGTATTTAGTTTTCATTTTTCCCCTCCCCACTGAGACCATTCCCAGACAGTCCTAGCAAAATACATGCTTGAGAAAGTAAGGTACTTAATTGTTACCTAGAAATGATTTGATATTGAGATAAAAATGGCTGCATTGGACCTTTAAACCCAGAAAATTATATTAAACAACCGTTTATCTGAAAGCATGGTAAATATAATTAAATCCAGTTTTTCTGACCTTTGCAGAAGTTGTCAGTTGTCACATTGGTTAAGCCTCTTAAGGACTCAATTATTTAAAAAAATATTTACTAAATTTGTTCCAATTTCTGTGCTGCCACTCATTGTGCTCAATGTGCTGCCACTCATTTAGTAAACTTTAAATTCTACCTTTCAAACTGCCACTGTGTCGTAGTGCTTCAACACATTTAGTTAACTTGAGTGTAAAGAACTGCACTTTGTTAGAAAGTGATTCACAAGATGTAACACCTAAGCACTGGAGATAGACAAAAATGTCTGTAACAAAACATGAATAAAAGTTATTTGAATAATTCCATTGTAACAAAAAATGCAGGCTCGCACTGCTCAGCATAAAATTACACTCTTGCTCTATTTTTAAGAATTTGATGGGCGGCTCACATCCGAGAACACTTGATTAATTCAAGATGCACTCCAGGATCATAAACACAACTAATTCGTAACATACAGTACTAATTACATATGTAACATATCCTATGAATTGCAAACAATATATAATAATAATAATAATAATAATTGCAGGACATAACATATCATAGGAAATTGAGATTTGTGTGTATTAGGTAGTTGTTGTGGAATTGTTAGATTACGTGTTAGATATTGCTGCATTGTCGGAACTAGAAGCACAAGCATTTCATTACACTCGCAATAACATCTGCTAACCATGTGTATGTGACCAATAAAATTTGATTTGGGATAGCGTAGTACACAATTTGATGATGTAGTATACAAAAAGTTATGCTCCCAGTGTAGCAGCTAAAAACCTACTGTTTTCACATTGCCCCAATGGAGCTTCCCTTTAACCCAACAGGGGTAAAGGACTTTCACTGTTTGCTGCCCCAGAGATATAAGCTGCCCGAGGTATTAGCAAATTGTATTAAACGTTTCAGCCATGTTGTTCAAAGGGCTCGTGGGGCATTTAAGCTCTGAACAGTGCCTGACAGGTACTAAGTACTAGGTCATGTTTTGCAGAGGGGTCAAATACTTACTTCCCTCATTAAAATGCAAATCATTTTATAACATTTTTGACATGCGTTTTTCTGGATTTCTTTGTTGTTATTCTGTCTCTCACTGTTCAAATAAACCTACCATTAAAATTATAGACTGATCATTTCTTTGTCTGTGGGCAAACGTACAAAATCAGCAGGGGATCAAATACTTTTTTCCCTCACTGTAAGTATCATGAAACGACATATGCCAGCCTCCTTTCAAAATTCAGCTTCACAATGATAAATTGAAATATTTACAAATGAACATGCTTGCCATGCCAGGACTACAGTGATTGCAATTTGGAAGCAATTAAAAAGGTAATTTAGTCCAAAAAAGTTAGGCATAAATGTATAACTCCTAACTGAAATTAATGTTTCACTCTCAGGATGTACACCGTTGGCTAATAAGACGTTCCTTACATCAGTAAGGAGCGCTGTGATAAAAGGAATGGTGTCTCTGAAACATTGCAGTACAGTAAGTTACGCATCTGATATTGTATAGCATAATATTGTTTAAACTTAATGGTGCACTCCTTAGTCCTAATGTAAACATAATGGTAGCCCTGCCACATAATGCTGAAGACTGAGGTTGGAGAAATGTTTACCTCTCTCAAGTTCATTATGTTTCACTCGCAGTTTCAAACTGTGAGCAGAACAGTGGAAGCTCAGGAGATTTCAGGATTGTCTTAGAAGGCTCAGAATGGCCATCAGTGACAGCCCATTAGGAGTTTTGATTGTGCTCTGAAGCAATAAAAGGTTTGTCCATTTCTGCGTAGTACATCTTTTTTTTTGCTATTCCAACACAATGGTTCTTGTGTACATTTTGGTGTTATTTCTTGTGTTCTGATATAAGCACTGTGGAGGAAATTTTGAATTAGACCTGTGACAATAAATGCACTGTTGAAGATGATAGCTTGTCTTGTCTTACTTTGTTCCCTATTACGGGGACACTGGGTACAGACGTCAGTTCAATGTCTAGTTTTGATTTACATTTGGTTGAGTTGTCAACTAACGTGAATTCAATGTGAAATCAACCAAAAATGTTGCCATATCATTGGATTTAGGTTAAAAGTTGGGTGAAAAAAATACAAAATTCCCTTACGTTGATGGCTTTTTTCAAATCTAATTAGTTTCCATGTTGATTCAACGTCATCACATGAAATGTTTTCAACCAGTTTTTGCCCAGTGGGGGCAGACCAACACTAAAGACGGCCTTGCGAATACACAGGCAGCCAAATTCAGAATTTTTGCCCACTTAATGGTCTTTTGACCAATCATATCAAATCTTTTGACAAAATCTATTGGACTGCCTGTGTAAACACAGCCTAAGAACATGAAGAATTGACTCTCCTGTGATCAGCAACCACTATCCAGCGCCTGTTCTCAGTTGCTCTAATTTGAAAATTGTGAGTAGTGAATGGTGCTAGCTAGGGGTGTCCATAAACAGAAAATTCAACAGTGGTGGCCCGCCCATTAGGGCATTAGGGGCGGCACGCAACTTCTGATTGATCAACAACAACAATTTTTTTTTTTTAATTTAAATTCATTGATTATGTTTTAATTGCTCATAAAAGTGTGGGAAAATGTGTATATTTTCCTGTTTCAATATTATATTGTTGAAAACAAGCTGTTCAGTTACTTACTACTCGGCCCCTCAGTGACTGCCAGCAGCAACACTTCCACAAGCGCTTAGGCCGTGCGAACATTGCTTGGATTGTTTTGCCAGCTATTCGCTATGAATGTGAACTGTCCAAATGAAATCGCAGTATTTCATAGCATAAATTATAACAGCACAAAGTAAATAACTGTACTGGGGCAATCAAATGTGCGTTAAGTCAGAACTTCTGGGTCTGCTCTAGTCTCTCTCCCAATGTGTCTCTTGCGCCAACAAGCTACAGTAATTTTGAGAAATTGTTTTGAGAAATGTACCTTTTGATAAAGCAGCTAGCTTGCTGTAGCTAGCCGGTAGCTTGCTAGCTAGTTAACTCCCATTCCAATTTCAAGTATTTCTAGAATAATATCTGATTAACTCAGAAATATGAAGTTATTTCCGGATTGAAAGCTAACTGGGTAGCGCATCATGCTTTGTGACATTATGCTAGCTAGCTGTCCCCAATTAGATAATGTGTTTTTACTTACTGCATCTGCATGCTTGTTGTGCTCTCCCTGGTGCATCCGTTCGTGGCTGCTCATTCTAAATAGTATAATCTAATCTGTTCAAAACAGTGGCAGCATGTGCTGCAGTGGTCATTCGGTTTTTGGCATGCAAAAGTGGAATGTATTTATGCTGTTGTTCAAATGCACAGATCAAAGAAACTACTGGTAGTTCAAAAACTTGGCATCATATTTCTGCCATGCTGCTTTGTTGAAAGCTCCAACCGCCTCACGCCCCGGGTATTCAGCCAATCAGCCCCCGCCAATGAATTTTTATTTTTTTGTGTGTAGCATGTGTAGGATGTCACCATGCCTCTATAAATTACAAATGTCAAAATCTAGTCCCAATTAAATAACTGTCAAAGACAATGGTGAGTATAAGTGGTGGTATTTTGTTTAAAAAGGCTGGTATAGTATGGCATTGGTTGAAGCTGAATGTTACATCTTTTCAGGCTCCTGAGGGGGAATAGGCATTGTCATGCCCTCTTCACGACTGTGTTGGTGTGTTTGGATGATGATAGTGATGTGGACACCAAGGAACTTGAAGCCCTTGACCCGCTCCACTACAGCACTGTCGATGTGAATGGGGGCGTGCTTGGCCCTCCTTTTCCTCTAGTCCACGATCAGCTCCTTTGTCTTGCTAACGTTGAGGGAGAGGTTGTTCAAAGCTAATATGACACCAGTGTCAATGTAAATTTGCAAATCAACTTGATTGAAAGAACACAACACACTCCCTGCCTCTCATCATGAGCCGTCCTGTCGTTCCCGAGAACCACAAACAGATTTTTTAACAGGGTTGTTACCAATTGATTTTTAAATTCCAACCTAGGTCAAATTCTAGATGTTGGATTAAAACGAGACGATAGTGTCCATAAAGTGACCATTGGACTTACATTTTTGGGGGGGATTGGCTAAGTTTGTAGGTGCAACAATTTTATACATTTGATAATTTATTGCTCTCACATGCTAATTTCTGTCCACCAACAATGTGCTACCTTTTTGTAGCATTTCTGCAATGCTAACATTTTTCCAGACAAATCTTGGAGTTCTAAAACCAGGACCAGCAACTTGGTTGCTACGCAACAGCGGCAGCTAGCTAGTAGCAGGCTAGCAGCTGTAGCTATCTAGCTAGCTAGCTAACACAAGTCAAATGAGAAGCTAGCTACAAGCAAAGGACGCTAACTAGGTATATTTTGCTGTGGAAGGTTTTTCATATAGCTGAAGTCATCTGTGTAAACTAAATCTGAGCACAAAGAAATAAGCTAGCGAATGTTCTTGGCTCCCATTATAGCCAGTTGGCAAGCCAACTAGCCAGTAATCAGAAGCCAAAGAGATTGTAGCATAGCTGTATAGATTGTCCACTACACTCAATGTTCACAATATATACTAACCAGCTACATTCTTCCATAAAGCATATCTAGCTAGCTAGCTAAGTAAAGTTCATGGTCAACACCAAATGTTGGGAACTATTGAGAAACTGACAAACTGCTAATTTATAATACATGCAATGGGCATTGCTCATCTAGCGACTCCAGCATGGTACAGTTAAACTGGCTAGGTAGCTAACTGTTTCTTAGCAAGACAATTTGTTTTATCGGCTACAGTTTGTGTTGTGAGAGACTGGTTTTGGTTGAGGAAATGTAGGCTATTTAGCAGCTGTTTGTGCTGCAACTGACTTCTGCCTGCACACATAGCTATGTTGAATCAAATCAAGTCAAATCAAACTTTATTTGCCACATGCACCGAATACAACAAGTGTAGACTTTACCGTGAAATGCTTTACCATGAAATCTAAACCCGGCCAATGCACATGCAAGTAGTGCATCAACTGTGCATTGCAGTGCTAGATCATCACACGAGACAGACACGTCACTGTTCGAGCATCCAGAACAAACTCCAGCCCTTACCTTATGATGCATTAATTCAGTACACTCCATCCTCTGTCAATGCAATTTTCTTCATGCTATTTAAATCCAAAATTACTTTCAGTGCGTTTCCAAAATTCTGATCCCGGTAAGCAAAATTACGTTTAAAATACTTTTTTTTCTAGACGTTGAAGTTATATGTATTTTCCGAATGCTGAAAATATGTTTTTTCCGGATGTTGAAAATACGTCTTTTCTGGACGTTTTTGGTTCTGAATGAATGTACTATAATGCAAGGGTTCCCATACTTTTTCACTCTGGGACCCCTTCCAGCATTGGGTTACATCCCACGCCCACCCCTGCGTGCATGCGCCACGTCTATTTCTATGGGCACAAGCACTGTTCATAACGCAAACTGTTCACACCCCTCTTGTTGGTGGAGAGAATTTTGCAGGTTTAAAGCTTATTTCCTGCTCTAAGGTATGCAATGACTAACATGACAAGAAGAACTGATGATGCACTACCTGTTATATCTAGCCTAGCTGTAGAAGAACGCACGTCTGCACGGTTTCACATTGTACATCACTCTGTCGTTTAATGACATGTGCCACTCATCCTGACAACCCATTCATCCGTAAAGCAGCACACTGTCGTAAACCATAACAACGTACAGTATGACGTACAGCACGTCGTACCATACATAACATTCCCCCCCTTTCCAAAACCAGGGACTGGTACCATATATAAAATGTCCATAGGGCAAGAACCTAGAGTGATACCTGTAAGAAATAAAATATTAACCTTTAAAACAGAAGGACTCTCCAAACTAACCAGTTCAGTCCATTAACCTGGAGGTTGACTAAGACACCTATCGGAGCCTAAGAATGAAAAGAGGTTAAGTAGTCCCCCAGATGAGCAGGGCGAGTTCGTGCCCGCATAGGCCTTTCTTCAACCGCCACCGCTTGTGGCTCTGGCCCTTGGGGAGCTCACAGAGGCTGGGGCTCGGGAGGTAGTGGTGGGGGAGGTCCATCTGGTGGCGTCTCTGGCCTGCATGTCTGTTCTGTGTGCATTCGTATTCCTTGAGGAGCAGGGACCTTCCTGAGGTGGCTGGCGTGCCAGAGTGATCCATTGCTCAACATGAATGTGGCGGGCCCCAGTTGTCGACTGACCTGCAGGGGTTCCGACCAGAATGAGGCCATTTTGTTGCACCGCTGAGGCCGTCGGGCTCGGACCCAGTCAGACACTTGGATGATCGACTTCTTCACCCTGTGTGCCTTGTCAAAACGCTGTTTCATTTCTCTTTGGTGCCTGGTCACTGCCTGTTTTTCTTGGGTGCACCTAGTTGCCGGTTCTGCAACTCTCTGTGTTCTGAGTCTGTCCAGTGGCAGTTCCATCTCACGACCTAGCATGAGAGATGCCGGGGAGGCCTGTGTTGTTGTGTGTTTGCTTGCTCTGTAGTGCATTAGCGTTTGATTCAAAGCGGTTTGGAACGTGCACCCCTGGACCAGGTGCGCTCTGATACCGTTCTTCAGCGTTTGGTTGAAGCGTTCCACCCCTCCGTTAGCTTGTGGGTTGTAGTAGGCCGTGCTGATGTGTTTGATTCCCTTGTTGCTGAGATATGAGGAGAACTCGGCAGAGATTAGCTGGGGCCCATTGTCCGTGGTAAGGGTGAGGGGCAGGCCCCACCTTGTGAACAGGCTGTCTAGGATGTCCACGATGGCCTGTGCTGTGACAGTTCCGACAGGAACCACTTCTGGCCACTTAGAGTGGAGGTCATACACCACCACCAGGAAGCGCTGATGGTGAGGGACTGCGTGACCATGGATCTCGCCACAGATGTCCAGTTGGATGTGCTCCCAGGGGCGGGACGGCCATGCGAGAGGCTGCAGGGGCGGTGGGGCGGACTGTCCTGTTTTCCCACTGAGGAGGCATGCAGCACAATCCCTGACCAGGGCTTCAATGTCGTGGTCGATGCCTGGCCACCACACAAGGTCTCGACATCGCTGTTTGACCTTCACTATGCCCAAGTGCCCCTTGTGCGCCATGGATAGAACACGCGCACGCAGACCACTTGGGACCACAGTGCAAAACCCTCGAGAGACACAGACTTCTTCCCAGCAAGACAGTTCGTGCTTCACCCTGGCGAAAGTCGCCAGCTCTTCCGGCACGTGTGCTGGCCATCCAGTGCGTATGTAGGTGCGCAGGGTAGACAGTGTGGGATCCTATTCCGATGCTTGCTTCAGCTCCTCCAGTGAGACGACTGATTGAAGAGGAGCGTAAAGCATTTGTACGAGCTCTGTTTCGTTGTCGTCTGGCAAGACGGTCGGAGTAGGAGCGTCAAAGGAGCGTGAGAGGAGGTCTGCCACCACGTTATCCCTCCCTGGAGTGAACTTCAGCTGATAGTCGTACAGTCTGAGGCGGTCGGCCCATCTGTGCAGCCGAAGTGGCTTGTGGCCAGTTCCTGATGCCGACAGTAGCGTTGTGAGGGACTGGTGGTCGGTTCGGAGCGTGAACATAGAGGTAGAGGTGCCACCTTTCGCACGCCCAGACACAGGCCAGTGCTTCTCGTTCGCCCACAGAGTATCGTTGTTCTGTGGGGCTCAGGGCCCTTGAGGCGAAGGCGACAGGCCTCTCAATGCCATTCTGCAGCTGTGAGAGGACAGCTCCTAGTGCTCCAGCTGAGGCGTCACATGTGACAATGGTGGGGCAGACGGGGTCAAAGTGAGCCAAGACTGGGGCTGTGGTGAGCTGGCTCTTCAGTGAGCGGACCGCATCTGAGCAGGCTGCCGTCCAGGCCCATGGCTCATCCTTCTTGAGGAGCTGGCGAAGGGGCGCTGTGGTCTGGGAGTAGTGGGGCAGAAACCGGAGGTAGTAGGCTGTCATGCCCAAGAATGATGCCACCTGAGAGGCTGAGGTCGGTTCCGGGATCCTGTGGACGGCTTCAATGTTTGACATGAGTGGGGCAATGCCTTTGGCCGACAGGCGGAACCCCACAAACTCGACGGCTGGAGCTGCAAAGGTGCACTTTCCACCGTTAAGGGTCAGGTTGTTCTGCAGTAGAGCGCTGAATAATCTGTGGAGTCGATAATCATGGATGTGGAGGTCAGGACCGTGGACCACGATGTCATCCAGATAGACCGCCACCCCAGGTATTCCAGCGAGGATGGTGCTCATCACCTTCTGGAAGCAGCTGGGGGCGGAGTTAAGTCCAAAAGGCATGCGTGTATATCTGAACACGCCAGCATGTGTGACAAAGGTAGTGAGATCTCTGCTAGCTGCATGGAGGGGTACCTGAAGATAACCCTGACGAAGGTCAAGCTTCGTGAAGATCGTGGAGCCATGGAATTGTGCGGTCAGCTCCTCAGCTGTAGGCAAGGGGTACTTATCCGAGACAACGGCCTTGTTCACAGCACGAAGATCCACGCAGGTCCGGATTCCACCTGACTTTTTGGTTGCAATGACTAAGTTTGAAATCCAGGGGGCAGCGTTGACTGGCTCAATGATGCCTGCATCCAACTGTGCCTGGGGATCTTTTGTGACGTCATCACGCAGTGCAAAGGGAATGCGCCGCAGGGGCTGCATGACTGGGGTCACTTCCGGATTCACTAGGGGTCTGTGAGTAAAGGCTGTGAGGCAGCCCAGTCCATCAAACAGAGTTGGCCAGTTCTGTTGCCATGTGCAGGTAACCTGGTGGATAGCTGACCCACTGTCATCTCTCAGCGTGAATCCCAAGCCTGTGAAGAGGTCGAGGCCCAAGAGGTTGGCACCCCGCTTTGCAACATGAAATGTGAATGATGGCAGATGCTTGGTGCCGTAGTGTACTGGGACCTGGAGGGTGCCTACAATGTCTATCTTGGATCTACCGTATCCACACAGGGCAGTGGAGGGCTGTTGGAGTGGTAGGTGACTGAAAAACTTGTAGTAAGTGGCAAGGTTGAGCAAAGACACAGCAGCGCCAGTATCCAGCAGCAAAGGCAAACCCACCTCACCCAGCTGCACAGTGCATGTCCTGAATGACACATGGTTGGTGGAGACAGTTCGAATTTCCGTGCGTTCATGTTGAGAGTGAGATGAAACTAAGGGCCTGTGCTGGGTGGAGCTAGTAGCTGGGGCAGAACGACACACTTTTGCAAAGTGATTGTATTTTGAACAGTTCTTGCATATTTTCCCACGGGCTGGGCAGTTTGAAGCCCTTGAATTGTGAGAGCTAGCCCCGCAGTTGCCACAGCTACTTCTGTTCGTTTGTCTGTGTGCCTGCTGCACGGGCATGCCGGTGTCTGTGCCCATGCAGCTACCAAGGTGGGAGGCCATGCACAGCGCGTGATCGTTGTAGTGCGCCTGCTCGGGCTGAAGCTGCTGTGTGAGAATGGCTGGGGGCCGAGTGTATGCTGCAGATCTGTCTGTTAGCATAGTAGAGCATTCCAACGCCGCTTCAACCTGGAGTGCTATTTTAATAGCTCCATCTAGTTGTAAATTATCCAATTCCAAAAGTAGTTTCTCCCTTGTCTTTTCACATAGCGTCCCCTCTATCAACTGATCCCTGATGATCTCGTCCTGAAGTGTCCCATAGTTACAAGAGCTAGCCAAATCCCTCAGATTAGCCACGTAGCTTTGAATGGACTCACCCGGCCGTTGGTGTCTCTTCCGTAGCCGGTAGCGTTGGAGGAGCACTCGCTCTTTCCCGGCGAAGTGGTTCCGTAGGAGGCTGACTGCAGCGGTGAATGTAGGAGCCGATCCAAGCGCTCTGAAAATCCTTTGTCCCTCTGTACCGAGGCAGTGACGGAGCAGTGCTGTCCTCCGCTTGTCGGAGATTGTAAAAAAGTCCATAGCTTCGATATAAGTGTTAAAGCTATCAAGCCAGTTATTCCACGGGACTGGAGGTTCGCCAGGCACGGCGAGGAATGGTGCAGGCGGTGGTAAACTGAATTCAGCCATCTTCGTCGCCAATGTTATATCTAGCCTAGCTGTAGAAGAACGCACGTCTGCACGGTTTCACATTGTACATCACTCTGTCGTTTAATGACATGTGCCACTCATCCTGACAACCCATTCATCCGTAAAGCAGCACACTGTCGTAAACCATAACAACGTACAGTATGACGTACAGCACGTCGTACCATACATAACACTACCCAATTTCGAAATGGTATCTTGTGCATTCTACAATTACAACTTTCAAGAGTAAGTTTAAAGCCAGAATGCGTTCGAATTTTTATTTTTTGTTAAATTCAACTTACTGTTAGTGCGTTCATCTTAAGATAGCTAGGTGAGATTCAAGAGCTTGAGGATTAGTTGACAAGTTGAGTCGGGCGTGCTAGCTCTGGAATATATCAATTACATGGAACAGCCTGGGGTCCCCATGGAGAGGTTTGAGAACCTCTACTATGCTGTACTGTGCTGTCCAAACCAAATCTGAACCAGTCATAGACATCTATATTTGGGCCAAATCAAGGCCAGTCCGGACCGGACCAAAACTGAATAAAACATAGATGTCTATGATTGGTTCAGATTTGGTCTGGACCAGACGAAAAATCAAGGTCCGTGGACAAGATTCCCTAAAAGCATGCCACTTCGATATGGCTATGATTATTTCGTAGCAGGTGAGGAGAACTTACGCAGCAGGTGAGGATAATTAATGTAGCAGGTTAGGAGAACCAGGTTAAGGTCAGGAAAAGGGTTAGAGTTAATGAAAATGCTCTCCTAACCTGCTACGAAAAGTCACTTGTATGGAAGTGGTGTGTTTTTATGGAGTCCCGTCCGTGGATTTTGAAATCAAGGCCGGTCCCAACCGCACCAAATAAAGAGGGCCGGACAGGACCAAAAAAATACGCCAAAAGACGTTGGCGTTGGTTCCCCATCAACAAGTAAAAAACTGGAGGGGGGTCTGGGGGGACTCCCCCCTTGTTTTTGTTTGTAAACGCTCACTCAGCCAACTTATTCAGTACTTTGAAAGTCACTTACAGGAACTGGTACGTGCATAATGTAAAGCCACTGTTGATATTCACCCCTCTCCCCCCTTTAAAAAGGAGAATCCATATGTTTTGCAGAAATGTAAATAGCCATGTCTATGAAGTAATAGCCAGGACCTGGTTTCCAGATAGTGATGGTGCCAAATATAAGCATCAGAATAGCCCCCCTCAAATCTTACCTTAACATTAGATACCGACGACGGATCAGCTCCTATAGAGAAATGATCACCTATGGCTGGAAATATTGAGGCGGCTTATTCTAATGCTTAGGCTATGCACTAAATTGAATATTTGGCACATTAGTGTACACATGTTGTTAGACCTACACCAAGGATCATCAACTAGATTCAGCTGCAGGTGGATTTTTTTCTTAAGTGGATGGTCAGGGGGCTGGAACATAATTACAAATAATGCAAATTGACCGCAAGAAGCCCAAACAGATATAATATTTTTCTAAAACAATAATTTCAAACCTTGCTTACATTTGTATATGATCATGTGTCTCTCTATTATATGTGGAAATACTTAGGAACATATTTCCCAAATTAAAATCATTTGCAGCTGATTTCCTGGTGTTTTTTAAGTCCTACAATGAAGATTCAACCCCCCCCCAAAAAACAACAACATTGTTTTGCTCAGTAAACTTGGGGGGCCAAATAAGGGCCAAATAAGGCCGCTAGTTGGGGAACCCTGGCCTACACCATGAAATTGAGGCAAAAATTACAGACATTAGCCTGCAATTAGCCAAATAGATTGAACATGAAATTGATTTCAATATGATTGAAATGTCTAGGCCTATGTAGCCTACTGTATTTATATTTTAATGCAGTCATCTCAGTTTTCATTTGAAGCATTTTTTTACCCTTTGCTTGTTTATAACAATTGCAAAGACATCGGCACTTTTGTATTGTAGTCAACTTCGTTCTGAAGTTATCAGCGGTCACAGATTAACATCTTGATTATATGTTTATCAGAGAACTTCTGTGTATAAAGTGGGGCAAAAAAGCATCTAATGACCCAGTTAGTTGTTCTACTAGTGGTCAGAGGCAGTCGGTAAATAACAAGTGTTTTCAAGTGCAACTTCAGTAATGATGGTTTTGGGAAACAGCTTGGAGATTTAACAATGCATCTACAAAGGTTCTAATGATGAACTTAGCCTTAAGATGCTTTGGGAAACTGGGTTCTGGACAATAAATTATTTGAGACAAAACACATACATTTTTTTAACATAATTTGAAGCGCAAATTACAACTTTCGAAAGACACCTTTTGCATGTGGAAATGTTGTATCATTTTGTATAATAACCTTCCAGTGTAACAACCCATGGAAATTAAAAACAAAAAACAATGTTTTAACTGAGAAGTAGGGATTGGTCTGAAGCTGAAAAATAAAGAAAATTCACATTAGCAACACAATACCTACTCCAGCATGGGCTTCTCTACTCCAATATGGGCTCTACCAAGGTTTTCCAGACCACAGCTTTGACCTACTACAGTATCTATGTTGGTCTATTGTACTTCAAAATGTATGTATATTGGACTACAAGGTGTCGAAAGCGTTCCACTGGGATGCTGGCCCATGTTGACTCCAATGCTTCCCAGAGTTGTGTCAAGTTGGCTTATGTCCTTTGGGTTGTGGACAATTACTGATAAACATGGGAAACTGTTGAGCGTGAATAACCTAGCAGTGTTGCAGTTCTTGACACACCCAAGCCAGTGCACCTGGCACCTACTGTATTACTGGACTGGACTGGTTCAAGTAAAATAAACCCACTCCATCTTAATTTGCAGGAGCTGTAGGTAGACTGGACTCATGAATCTCCACTGAGATTCTCTGCCTCTAACCCTATTACAGGGGCTGAGTCACTGCCTTACTGGTGCTCTTCCATGCCGTCCCTAGGAAGGGTGCGTCACTTGAGTGGGTTGAGTCACTGACGTGATCTTCCTGTCTGGGTTGGCGCCCCCCCTTGGGTTGTGCCGTGGCGGAGATCAAATAAAATTAAATAAAATTTATTTATATAGCCCTTCTTACATCAGCTGATATCTCAAAGTGCTGTACAGAAACCCAGCCTAAAACCCCAAACAGCAAGCAATGCAGGTGTAGAAGCACGGTGGCTAGGAAAAACTCCCTAGAAAGGCATAAACCTAGGAAGAAACCTAGAGAGGAACCAGGCTATGAGGGGTGGCCAGTCCTCTTCTGGCTGTGCCGGGTGGAGATTATAACAGCACATGGCCTAGATGTTCAAATGTTCATAAATGACTAGCATGGTCAAATAATAATAATCATAGTAGTTGTCGAGGGTGCAACAAGTCAGTAACACAAGAGTAAGTGTCAGTTGACTTTTTCATAGCCGATCTTTGAGAGTATCTCTACCGCTCCTGCTGTCTCTAGAGAGTTGAAAACAGCAGGTCTGGGACAGGTAGCACGTCCGGTGAATAGGTCAGGGTTCCAGCAGGTCTGGACAGCAGGTCTGGGACAGGTAGCATGTCCGGTGAACAGGTCAGGGTCTTTGGAGATCTTTGTGGGCTATACTCGGCCTTGTCTCAGGATGGTACGTTGGTGGTTGAAGTTATCCCTCTAGTGGTGTGGGGGCTGTGCTTTGGCAAAGTGGGTGGGGTTATATCCTGCCTGTTTGGCCCTGTCCGGGGGTATCATCGGACGGGGCCATAGTTTCTCTAAACCCCTCCTGTCTCAGGCTCCAGTATTTATGCTGCAATAGATTATATGTCAGGGGGCTAGGATCAGTCTGTCATATCTGGAGTATTTCTCCTGTCTTATCTGGTGTCCTTTGTGAATTTAAGTATGCTTCCTCTAACTCTCTCCCTCTTTCTCTCTTTTCTCTCTTCTCTCGGAGTGTCACGCCCTGTCACCTGTCACACACGGTACTGTCACACCCTGACCTGAGAGGACGGTTTATTTCTCTATTTTGTTTGGTCATGGTGTGGGGTGGGTATTCTATGTTTTGTATTTCTTTGTGTTGGGCCGAGTATGGTTCCTAATCAGAGGCAGCTGTCTATCTTTGTCTCTGATTAGGAATCATACTTAGGCAGCCTTTTCCCACCTGTGTTTTGTGGGTAGTTGGTTTCTGTTTTGTGTTTTACCTGACAGAACTGTGCGCTTTCGTTTCCATTGTTTATTATTTTGTTTAAGTGTTCTGAGTAAAAATAAATATCAAGATGAACACTTACCACGCTGCACCTTGGTCCCCACATTGCGACGGTCGTAACAGAACTACCCACCACAACTGGATCAAGCAGCGTGCCCGGGAGGAGATGGATTCCTGGTCTCTGGAAGAGTGGGAGGAGAGAATAGACTGGACTTGAGAGCAAGTATTGGACAGATATAGAAGCCTGCCGGGGAGGCAAGGATTGAAGAACGAGAGGCAGCCCCCCAATTATTTGGGGGGGGGGCACACGGGGAGATTGGCGGAGTCAGGGTTGAGACCTGAGCCAACTCCCCGTGCTTATCATGGTGAGCATGTGCCTGCTTCTCGCACTCTCCCTCCAGTGCGCTTCCACAGCCCAGTACCTTCCTGTGCCTGCTCCTCGCACTCTCCCTCCAGTGAGTCTATTCAGCCTGGTATGTGCTGTGCCTGCTCCACGTACCAGGCTGTCAGTACGTCTCCTCAGTCCGGTGAGACCTGTTCCAGCTCCTCAGAGAGAAGCCTCCAGTGAGGATCCATGGTCCGAAGCCTCCAGTGATGATCCATGGCACGAAGCCTCCTGTGATGATCCATGGCCCGGAGCCTGTAGGGATAATCCATGGCAAGAAGCCTGTAGGGATGTTCCATGGCCCGGAGCCTGTAGAGATGATCCATGGCACGAAGCCTCCAGTGATAATCCATGGCCCGGAGCCTGTAGTGATAATCCATGGCAAGAAGCCTGTAGGGATGTTCCATGGCCCGGAGCCTGTAGAGATGATCCATGGCACGAAGCCTCCAGTGATAATCCATGGCCCGGAGCCTGTAGGGATAATCCATGGCAAGAAGCCTGTAGGGATGTTCCATGGCCCGGAGCCTGTAGAGATGATCCATGGCACGAAGCCTCCAGTGATAATCCATGGCCCGGAGCCTGTATAGATAATCCATGGCAAGAAGCCTGTAGGGATGTTCCATGGCCCGGAGCCTGCAGAGATGATCCATGGCACGAAGCCTCCAGTGATAATCCATGGCCCGGAGCCTCCAGTGATGATCCATGGCACAAAGCCTCCAGCGATGATCCATGGCACGGAACCTGTAGTGATGATCCATGGCAAGGAGCCTGCAGCGATGGTCCCCAGTCCGGAACCTACAGCGACGCTCCCCAGTCCCCAGTCCGGAGCCTCCAGCGACGCACCCCAGTCCGGTGCCTCCAGTGACGCTCCCCAGTCCGGAGCCTCCAGCGACGCTCCCCAGTCCGGAGCCTCCAGCGACGGTCTGCAGCCCAGAGTCTTCAGCGGCGGTCTGCAGCCCAGAGTCTTCAGTGGCGGTCCGCAGCCCAGAGTCTTCAGCGGCGGCCTGCAGCCCAGAGTCTTCAGCGGCGGTCGGCAGTTCAGAGCCTCTGGCGATGATCCACGGTCTGGTTCCTCTGGCGACACAGAAGCGGGGAGATCAGCGGGCAGTGTGGGGGCTACGCCCTGACCCAGAGCCACCGCCAAGTATACATGCCCTCCCGGACCCTCCCCTATAGGTTCAGGTTTGCGGCTGGGAGTCTGCACCTTGGGGGGGGGGGGGGGGGGGGTACTGTCACGCCCTGACCTGAGAGAGACGGTTTATTTCTCTATTTTGTTAGGTCAGGGTGTGGGGTGGGCATTCTATGTTTTGTATTTCTTTGTGTTGGGCCGAGTATGGTTCCTAATCAGAGGCAGCTGTCTATCGTTGTCTCTGATTAGGAATCATACTTAGGCAGCCTTTTCCCACCTGTGTTTTGTGGGTAGTTGTTTTCTGTTTTACCTGACAGAACTGTGCACTTTCGTTTCCATTGTTTATTATTTTGTTTAAGTGTTCTGAGTAAAAATAAATATCAAGATGAACACTTACCACGCTGCACCTTGGTCCCCTCATTGCGACGATCGTTACACGGAGGACCTGAGCCCTAGGACCATGTCTCAGGACTACCTGGCCTGATGACTCCTTGCTATCCCCATTCCACCTGGTCGTGTTGCTGCTCCAGTTTCAACCGTTCTGCCTACGGCTATGGAAACCTGACCTGTTCACCGGACGTGGTACCTTGTCCCGGTCCTGCTGTTTTCGAATCTTTCTCTCTACCGCACCTTTTGTCTCAAACTCTGAATGATCAGCTATGAAAAGCCAATTGACATTTTCTCCTGAGGTGCTTGACCTACAACCACTTGTGATTATTATTCTTTGACCCTGCTGGTCATCTATGAACATTTGAACATCTTGGCCATGTTCTGTTATAATCTCCACCCGGCACAGCCAGAAGAGGACTGGCCACCCCTCATAGCCTGGTTCCTCTCTAGGTTTCTTCCTAGGTTCTGGCCTTTCTAGGGAGTTTTTCCTAGCCACTGTGCTTCTACACCTGCATTGCTTGCTGTTTGGGGTTTTAGGCTGGGTTTCTGTACAGCACTTTGAGATATCAGCTGATGTAAGAAGGGCTTTATAAATACATTTGATTTGATTTTATGTAGAACTCCTTTAGAGTTCCGGAACCCCAGGCTAAGCGTAGTAGAGGAGCTCTACATCTGCATTGCTTTATAAATCAATTTGATTGATTGATTGATTGATTCTAGCTTTGGGTATGGAGCAGTGATGACCAGTCATTCAGGGCATGTGGGGCAGCCTCACCTATTAAACAAAAAAACAACAACAGTTGGCCTGTTTTGCATGTTATTCTGACATTAATTCGTGTCACATATCAGATTGCAAACAATTTTAAAAAATGTCCTTGAGTTAATAAAGCCTCTTTCTTGGTCTCTTTCTTGAGTAAGGCAGCTCCAAAATGCAGGTGCTTTCTTTGGTGGAGGGTAGCCAGCGAAAGCACAAAGCGTAGGTGTTGGTAATCTTCTCTAGTTGCGCCTTGATTGGCTCAGTGTTCTGTCACTCATGGGGACACTATGTCACCACAGGATCTATAGGGAGAGCTAGGCTGTTCAATCCCCTTTGGGTGCTGCCATAGATTTACAGTAGAAGTGCCCGTCCAAGAAGACTCAAGGTTATTTGCCACAGATAAAATTACGTCAAATCACGTCATATATACTGTAGCTTTGACTGGACTGATCATGTCAACATCATACTTTCAACATTTTAGTTAGCAAGCAAACTAGCTAGACATGCAGCCATCATCATGAATCTTGTCGACAATCTACTGGTAAATCCTTTTCTATCCTTGTCACATGAAGATAAATTATAGATAAAACGTATCGGTGCTCATCGGCCATTGGACATAAACATTACACAAGTCGGAAATCGCAAATTCAGCAAAGAGAGGTTTGGAAGAAATCAGTGGCTAACTGTGAGCATCGCAAAGCAATCACTATTTTGCTTCCCTTGCCTGCTATTCGGTGGAGGGTGTGTGGTCCAAGTCTGGGTTTAAGGATGTAAAAGCATCTGTCTCAAAGGGTATTTTTCCAAGCTTAAAAGGATAAACATTCACAAGCAACACCATTGGCCAGAAAAGGCTGAATACATTGGCCATGCTGTCAATCCAGGATGACTTCATCCAGAGAATACCAGACTTTGCTGACAAAGTTTGCCCACAAGAAGGACCGCCGCACCCCCTTCCTGTTCAAGTGAGCCCATCATAACAATGGTGAGTCCAAAAATGTATTGTATGCTGCTGCATAAATTGTAATATGCCAGGGAAATATGTATACTGTAGCTAAGAAAGTAATACCAAGTGTATGTTGTTAGTAGCTCATGTATCTCACCCTAAGAATGTGGTCCCTCTCCCTCTCAGAACTTAGCCTACTGTTCTGACATGGTGGTGCACATGTAGCCTATAGCCTGTTTTAAAGAAATGTCATAATCTAATATTGTATGAGCTTTCATTGTCTACTTATATGCCCCTGTTATTTATCCTACAGTTCTGAATTGGTGTACAGGGAGAATACTGTAAGAATGGCCCATGTTCTGAATTATGTCGTTGTCCATTTCAAAAGTGCTGAGAAAATAGGCATATTGACTACGTCTGTTTTAGCTCGTATCCGCTCATCATTCCCTTATGCCATAGTTTGTACATCTCAATTTTTATATTACTTATATAGGTATATCTTATTAGTATCTTATTCATCATTTTAGTCAATGTTGGAAAGATTCATTTCATTGTTTTGCTTAGTTTGTGTATTATAAATTAGCTCATGTGCTTTTTTCCATGAGGAGGGGATAATATATAATGTTGTTGGGTCTGTAGCCATGTTTGCCAGTGACAGTCTCTTCCCATTCAATTTGGGGTTTTTTTCAACAAAAAGTTCAGTAACAGACCCATGTAATTCCAGTTGATATTGCAAGGGTTGTTTGCGCAATGCAGTGTGCGTCGGTGTATTGTCTATAAAAGTGGATCCTTGTGATTGTATTTTCCGTCCTTTTTAGACCACATAGGCCTAATAAAATACTTAAAATGGTAGACTAACCGCGTCTCTCTCTCTCTCTCTCTCTTTCTGTGGTGACTTAAAGAAGAGTAAAGTTAAGGCCTCAACATCTTCCTGACTTTAACTAAAAAGTACTGAACAAATAGGCCTACCTTATCGCAGCTCGTTTGCTTGCACTTGCTTATACTTAGAGCTAAGTGTTAATGATATAAGAACAAACATTATGAATTTACTGAACATAACTGTAATGTTTGTGTATGGTTCACAAGTCAAAACTCATGTTGGCATTCCTTATTATTGAAGGAGAATGCGGTTCTTATCGAGTTACACAAATCCACAATGAGTCAGTAGAAACCATATTTATTTAAGAAAGTCAGCCATGTCAGTTATGGTTTTGAAAAAGGCATTAAATAAGGTTTTTGCTGCCAAACAAGGCTCCGCTGATAGCCAGGTGTAGCGGTGGTAAGGATTCACTTTATGGTGCTGAAAAGAAAGCTCTGCTGTCGGGACAGCTTTATGTAGGCCCTAACAGTTTGTGGACACCGTTTGTCACCATTATAGAGCAATTAATGTATTGTTTGGTGTTCTGTTGGGTAGTGGGTTTGCTGGCATACATCTAAAAAAAAAATGTGTATGCGGTCTAAACTGATGCCAGGGAATCCAATTCAACTTCTGAAAAGTGAAATGATACCATTTTTTTTTTACTTCACAATCAACATTTTTGCCTATGCAATTTTGCCTATGCCATGCTAACCTTTTCAGTCACTGTTAGAATGGTAACTTGGTTAGTTTGTTCTATCCATATTATTAGGAATTATGATCTTTATGGTTCTATCTTTAACTAGCTAACGTTAGCAAAGGATAGTAGCCTGTAGCTGATAATATTTATGTTGATAAAATGGCCTGGTTAGGTTTGCTAAGGTAGCCAGTGCAATCCAAATAGAGGCCAAGAAATTTGGCGGGGTGGTTAAATTGTGTGTTGTGTATTTTGTTGTAGGTGTTACAGAATTTGATTCCACCATCATGTGCTTCTGGTAAGTTGACAAAATCTTTATAAGCTGACCACTAAAGTACTTCAAATTACAGTAACCTTGGCATAAACATCCATTTGGATAGTGTTTCTATGAGTTTGTGTGCATTATGGGGATACAGGTTGTTTGAAGTAGCATGAGGATCAGTCGGAGTACTCTGTCTAGTCTCATGCTAGGTTTGAGGAGGCGGTAGTTTTTTTTTTACCATGGAATTAGTAAATATCCAGTTTTTGGCCAAGGAATGTTAGAGTGAGCTGTGTCAAGATGAAAATGATACAGAAATAGAGTTTGTTGTTGTATAATGACTGATACGGAGGTAATTGGTATCTGTGTGTACTGTGTTTTTCAGACTGACCTTGAAGCTGCTGCTTCTTCATCAGGTCATGACCCCAGCTTCAACAGCACTGAGCCCGCAGACCCAAAGGATGAGAGTTTTCCTCTGGGATCAAGCTCTACATCATCTTCAGAAGAGGTAAATACACGATTAGGTTCTGAGTGGCAAGATTCTGACTGGCAAGAGCCGAAGTGTATCGTGAATGAGTCCAAAATCATGGAACTCATGAAGTTCTGCAAGATATGTGGACAGCCATTAGTGGACACAGAGATTTCATACCTGGGAGCAATGATGGAAGTCAAATGGGACTGTAATGGTGGACAGTCCGAAATATGAGCTTCCTCTCCTCACTGCTGCATCTGTGCTTTTCACAGGTTGTAGCTACACTGAACTGGAAGACTGGGCTAAGACTATGCACCTGAAGATGACTGGCAGCACAACCTTCTATGACATTCAAAAGGCTTACCTGCTTCTAGTGATAAATGCTGAATATGAAGAAGGGAGGACAGCTATCTTAGGAAGACTGTTCCTAAATCAACTAGATGGCTTTGGAGAACAGATGTCCGGGATGTACGCAGTGACTCCCTGGCTTCAGTGCAAAGTTGACAAACTACACCACGATGACAGACAATACAAACAAGCTGATGCAGGTACATTCTAATGAATACTTAAAAAAAAGTACATTGTAGTCTGTTTGACCTTTTAGCATGCTGTAATGGAACACTCATGTCCATTACAAGTCACAGAGGCTCCCAACTCTGTTGCAATGGAGCCAGTTGGCTTCAAGCGCTCCCTGACTTCACTTCTTGACATGAATCTTCAAGTGGTTATGGTTACTACATTCATAAAATGATGCTCGAAACCTTCTCTGAAATCCTCCGACAGATTGATGTATGGCATAGAGTAAAAGGTT
Organism: Salmo trutta; assembly: GCF_901001165.1. Lineage (NCBI taxonomy): Eukaryota > Metazoa > Chordata > Actinopteri > Salmoniformes > Salmonidae > Salmo > Salmo trutta. Next base: position 26,650,496 of record NC_042971.1, read on the forward strand.
AGTACTAGTCTGCTTTCTAAATAAATAACATTTTTCACTTAATGTTTCAAGACAGGCTATTTAGTGTGTTGTTTTTATATGTTTTTCTAACAGGTCTCCAAAAGCTAGTGTTGAAGTCCAAGAAACGAGGGAACCAGGGTTTGTGTCCTTAGATACGCGCAATCACCAATCATCTCTACTGGAGTGCAAAATGCAGCTGAGATCCAGAGCGCCCCCTCTCAAAGGCTTGCACACGACTGTACTCTTCAATGTCTTTCTGACTACTTTTGTAAATGTCAACAATCAGTCAGCTGAAATGTTTTGCTAGTTGACCTTGCTAACTTGTAATTTTTGTCTTGTCTTTGGAGGGACTTAAGCGCCGTTGGACTTCAATTCTTCAACACATCTCTGAAGTCCACTGCTGGACCGAGGATGGGGAGGAAGTAGACCTTACCGTGAAATGCTTACAAGTCCTTAACCAACAGTGCAGTTCAAGAAAGAGTTAAGAAAATATTTACCAAAGAAACTAAAGTAAAAAATAATAGAAAAGTAACAAAATAAAATAACAAAAACAAGGCTATATACAGGGGGTACCGGTACCGAGTCAATGTACGGGGGTACCGGTTAGTCGAGGTAATTTGTACATGTAGGTAGGGGTAAAGTGACTATGCATAGATAATAAGTAGCAGTAGTGTAAAAACAAATGGGGGGGGGGGGGTCAATGTAAATAGTCCGGGTGGCCATTTGATTAATTGTTCTGTAGTCTTATGGCTTGGGGGTAGAATCTGTTAAGGACCTAGACTTGGCCTTTTGGTCCTAGACTTGGCCAGAAAAGTAATACATTTTATGAGCAAGTTGACATCATTTCCGGTCACAACTTGTGGACGTGCTGCTGTGCGGTTTGTTGCTAACGTTACTTTGCTACCTGCCAACTTTTTATTTTACCTTTCTTTAAAAAGTCTTTGACTTTCATCTAAAGTATTTTTATTTATTTAACTAGGCAAGTCAGTTAAGAACAAGCAGCCTAGCAACAATGGGTTAACTGCCTTGTTCAGGAGCAGAATGACAGATCTTTACCTTGTCAGCTCGGGGATTCGATCTTGCAACCTTTCGGTTACAAGTACAACGCTCTAACCACTAGGCCACCTGCCGCCCCAAACTTTATGGCTTTTACTTTTAAATGACCATTTGATATTTTTATTTTTTCCCTCGCTCTACTTTTTTCATTCAACTTTTTCACCCCGGACGCTTTATCTGGACATGGTTCTACATGATCTCCACCAGCCGAAGCTAAGTAGTAACATTAACATTATGCCTTCTAAGGACAGTCGCTGTACTCATAATATACAGGAGAACGATCTCCTTAGGGTGAGGATAGGCGTGCAGCAAGCCCAACCCAGCTTCAGACACAATCGTTAGGCAAGGGTAATGTAAGTGTAGGAAAGGATGAAACAGTGTCTGTGCCACCAATAAGTACAGATAATAGTATAAATCCCCTCGCACAGTCCCTGCAGCGGGACAATTTTCTCATGGATTCTTGAAGGAAATGCTGTAGGAATGCTCAATCGGTGTCTCTCATTCAGCCGACAGAAACTTTAAACCGGTTCTCCCCATTAAGCAACGAGTTGGAGTCAGAGGCCGAGCCTTCTCTGGTCTCTCCTCCACCCGTTACGGGGTCTGAGATGCCGAAGCCTCCCACCATTAGCTCTGACAAATTGAAAATCCTAGTCATTGGCGACTTTACCAAGGTTATTAGACTTAAAAAGAATCATCTAGCGTTCATACGCTGTTTACCAGGGGGCAGAGCTACCGACGTTAAGGCTAATCTGCTAGCTAAGGCTAAAACGGCCAAGTGTAGCGAGTATAGGGATATTGTAATCCACGTCGGCACCAACGATGTAAGGATGAAACAGTCAGAGGTCACCAAGTGCAACATAGCTTCAGCGTATAAATCAGCTACAAAGATGTGTCGGCATCGGGTAATTGTCTCTGGCCCCCTCCCAGTTAGGGGAAGTGATGAGCTCTACAGCAGAGTCTCACAACTCACTCGCTGGTTGAAAACTGTTGTCTTCCTCTCCCAAAAGATAATTGGCCCTCTTTCTGGGACTCACCCACAAACAGGACCAAGCCTGGCCTGCTGAGGAGTGACGGACTGAGGAGTGACAGACAGGGCTCTAACTCTTATAGCTCCACAATGCGATAGGGTGCAGGCCAGGCTTAGTGGAGTCTGCCACTAGCACAGTCAGTGTAGTCAGCTCAGCTATCCCCATTGAGACTGTGTTTGTGCCTCGATCTAGGTTGGGCAAAACTAAACATGGTTGTGTTCGCATTAGCAATCTTACTGGAATAAAGACCTCCTCCATTCCTATCATTATTGAAAGAGATTGTGATATCTCACATCTCAAAATAGGGCTACTTAATGTTAGATCCCTCACTTCCATGGCAGTTATAGTCAATGAACTAATCACTGATCATAATCTTGATGTGATTGGCCGGACTGAAAAATGGCTTATTAATTAAGCCTGATGAATTTGCTGTGTTTACATGAGGCCTCTCCTCCTGGTTACACTAGTGACCATATCCCCCGCGCTTCCAGCGAAGGCGGAGGTGTTGCTAACATTTACAGCAAATAATCTGCTCAGACCCCAACCAAGAATCATCAAACTGGAAGTCTTCCGATTAGCTTGGAAAGACAGTACCATGCAGTATCGAAGAGCCCTCGATCATCCTATTTTTCCAACTTAATTGAGGAGAATAAGAACAATCCAAAATGTATTTTTGATACTGTCGCAAAGCTAACTAAAAAGCAGCATTCCCCAAGACAGGATGGCTTTCACTTCAGTAGTGATACATTCATGAACTTCTTTGACGAAAAAGTTCATGATCATTAGAAAGCAAATTACAGACTCCTCTTTAAATCTGCATATTTCTCCAAAGCTCAATTTCCTGAGTTTTCACAACACTTGCAGGACCTAGGATCAAGGGAGACACTCAAGTTTTTTAATACTATATCTCTTGACACATTGATGAAAATTGTCATGGCCTCCAAACCTTCAAGCTGCATACTGGACCCTATTCCAACTAAACTACTGAAAGAGCTGCTTCCTGTGCTTGGCCCTCCTATGTTGAACATAATAAACGCCTCCCTATCCACTGATGTGTACCAAACTCACTAAAAGTGCCAGTAATAAAGCCTCTCTTGAAAAAGCCAAACCTTGACCCAGAAAATATAAAAAACTATCGGCCTATATTGAATTTCCCATTCCTCTCAAAAAAAAATTAAATCTGTTGTGCAGCAACTCACTGCCTACCTGAAGACAAACAATGTATGCAAAACGCTTCAGTCTTGTTTTAGACCCCATCATAGCACTGAGACTGCATTCGTGATGGTGGTAAATTACCTTTTAATGGCATCAGACCAAGGCTCTGCATCTGTCCCCGTGCTCCTAGACCTTAGTGATTCTTTTGATACCATTGATCATCACATTCTTTTGGAGAGATTGGAAACCCTAATTGGTCTACATGGACAAGTTCTGGCCTGGTTTAGATCTTATCTGTTGGAAAGATATCAGTTTGTCGCTGTGGATGGTTTGTCCTCTGACAAATCAACTGTAAATGTTGGTGTTCCTCAAGGTTCAGTTTTAGGACCACAATTGTTTTCACTATATATTTTACCTCTTGGTGATGTCATTCAGAAACATATTGTTAACTTTTACTTCGATGCAGACGATACACAGCTGTACATTTCGATGAAACATGGTGAAGCCCCAAAATTGCCCTCGCTGGAAGCCTGTGTTTCAGACATAAGGAAGTGGATGGTGGCAAATGTTTTACTTTTAAACTCGGACAAAACAGAGATGCTAGTTCTATGTCCCAAGAAATAAAGATATATTTTGTTGGATCTGACAATTAAGCTTGATGGTTGTACGGTTGTCTCAAATAAAACTGTGAAGGACGTCGGCGTTACTCTGGACCCTGATCTCTCTTTTGACGAACATATCAAGACTGTTTCAAAGACAGCTTTTTTTCATCTATGTAACATTGCAAACATTTGAAACGTTCTGTCCAAAAAGGATGCAGAAAAATGTATCCATGCTTTTGTCACTTCTAGATTAGACTACTGCAGTGCTCTACTCTCTGACTACCCGGATAAAGCACTAAATAAACTTCAGTAAGTGCTAAACACGGCTGCTATCATTTTGACTAGAACCAAAAAATTTGATCATATAACTCCAGTGCTAGCCTCTCTACACTGGCTTCCTGTTAATGAAAGGGCTTATTTCAAGGTTTTACTGCTAACCTACAAAGAATTACATGGGCTTGCTCCTACCTATCTATCCGATATGGTCCTGCCGTACATACCTACACGTACGCTACGGTCACAAGACGCAGGCCTCCTAATTGTCCCGAGATTTTCTACACAAACAGCTGGAGGCAGGGCTTTCTCCTATAGAGCTCAATTTTTATGGAATGGTCCATGTGAGAGACGCAGACGCAGTTCGCAGTTGTAAATGAGAACTTGTTCTCAACTGGCCTACCTGGTTAAATAAAGGTGAAATAAAACAATTTAAAAAAAGACTTGGTCTCGACCTTTCAGTCTTTATTGAAGACTCATCTCTTCAGTAGGTCCTATGATTGAGTATAGTCTGGCCCAGGGGTGTGAAGGTGAATGGAAAGGCAATGGAGCGACGAACTTCCCTTGCTGTCTCTGCCTGGCCGGTTCCCCTCTCTCCACTGGGATTCTCTGCCCCTAACCCTATTATGGGTGCTGAGTTACTGGCTTACTGTTGCTCTTCCACGCCGTCCCTAGGAGGGGTGTGTCACTTGAGTGGGTTGAGTCACTGACGTGATCTTTCTGTCCGGGTTGGCGCCCCCCTCGGGTTCGTGCCGTGGGGCAGATCTTCATGGGCTATACTCGGCCTTGTCTCAGGGTAGCAAGTTGGTGGTTTGAAGATATCCCTCTAGTGGTGTGGGGGCTGTGTTTTGGTAAAGTGTTTGGGGTTATATCCTGCCTGGTTGGCCCTGCCCGGGGGTATCGTCGGACGGGGCCACAGTTTCTCTCAAACCCTCCTGTCTCAGCCTCCAGTATCCTAGCCCTAGGGGGCTAGGATCAGTCTGTCATATCTGGAGTATTTCTCCTGTCTTATCTGGTGTCCTTTGTGAATTTAAGTATGCTTCCTCTAACTCTCTCTCTCTTTCTCTCTTTTCTCTCTTCTCTCGGAGGACCTGAGTGCTAGGACCATGTCTCAGGACTACCTGGCCTGATGACTCCTTGCTAACCCCAGTCCACCTGGTCGTGTTGCTGCTCCAGTTTCAACCGTTCTGCCTACGGCTATGGAAACCTGACCTGTTCACCGGACGTGGTACCTTGTCCCGGTCCTGCTGTTTTCGAATCTTTCTCTCTACCGCACCTTTTGTCTCAAACTCTGAATGATCAGCTATGAAAAGCCAACTAACATTTTCTCCTGAGGTGCTGACCTACAACCACTTGTGATTATTATTCTTTGACACTGCTGGTCATCTAGGAAAATTTAAACATCTTGGCCATGTACTGTTATAATCTCCACCCGGCACAGCCAGAAGAGGACTGGCCACCCCTCAGAGCCTGTTTCCTCTCTAGGTTTCTTCCTAGGTTCCTGCCTTTCTAGGGAGTTTTTCCTAGCCACCGTGCTTCTACTTCTGCATTGCTTGCTGTTTGGGATTTTAGGCTGGGTTTCTGTACAGCACTTTGTGACATCGGCTGATGTAAAAAGGGCTTTATAAATACATTTCATTGATTGATTATGAATATGGTGAAAATAATTGTAAACCTCTGTGTGTCTGGTGTAGTAGCAAAAAACAGGTCATGATGAAATTGCCATTCAGACTATCCCCACCTCAGCCACAAACGTGTAGGTCCTTACTGAGGTAGGCTACCCCCCACCTCTGCAAAGAGATATTTACACTTCTCTTGCCAGGAGAAACTGCCTTGCTGACCAGATTTTGGTCAGAAGAAAGTTGCCCCTAGCAAAATAGGTGTGAATTTCCCTTTGCAGAGGTGGGGGGTAGCCTACCTCAGTAAGGACCTAAAAGTATGTGCCTGTGAGAGCTTGAGTGACCAGAGTTATAAAAATGTCCTGTGTCCCAGGTGCAGTAAGTAGCAGAACTGGTCATTAAAAAAAACTGGTCATTAAAAAAAAGACATTACGGTCAATGTTGTACAGTTCAGGGAATACTTGTAGGCTGACAGCTGTGTGACTTTGCAGCAGCTGCTGCATTGTCTGTTAGTGTGTCTGAGGTGTAAGGTGCAAACATCTGTTGATCATCAGTGGGAAAGGAGTTGTCTTGACCAAACTGCCATTCCAATCAAATCAAAGTTTAGTGTTCACATGTGCAGGATACAGGATGTAAACATTGCAGCGAAAACTTACCCATAAGCACTCAACAGTGCAGTAAACATATAAAAAAGATGAAAGGAAGCAACAGGAATGGAAATAAGAAAATACATAACTGGAATATACAGATCATACTATGAATACTAAATAACATACTGGGATGTGCACTAAAGTAAATTGTACCAACTAAAAATAACAGTGTAAAGTTAGTGTGTATGTGCGCGTGGTATTTGGGGCTGTATGTGAGAGCTGTGTGAGAGTGTGGTGTGTGTGTGGAAATAGTGCAAATAGTCTTTAAAGGTGCTGCTGTGTAAAGAGTCACTCAAGGTGCAGGTGAGCAGTTGACGGATGGTAAAGGCCTGTGCCCAAGAAAGCGAAGGTAACCTGCCTAAATGATTACCGCCCCATAGCACTCACGTCAGTAGCCATGAAGTGCTTTGAAAGGATGGTCATGGCTCACATCAACACAATCATCCTGGAAACCCTAGACACACTCCAATTCGCATACTGCCCCAACAGATCCACAGATGACGCAAACTCAATCGCACTCCACACTGCCCTTTTCCACCTGGACAAAGGGAACACCTATGTCAGAATGCTGTTCAACACCATAGTGCCCACGAAGCTCATCACTAAGCTAAGGACCCTGGGACTAAACACCTCCCTCTGCAACTGGATCCTGGACTTCCTGACAGGCCAACCCCAGGTGGTAAGGGTAGGCAACAACACATCTGCCACGCTGATCCTCAACACTGGGGTCCCTCAGGAGTGCGTGCTTAGTCCCCTCCTATACTCCCTGTTTACCCACGACTGCGTTTGCTGACAGTGGTAGGCCTGATCACCGACAACGACGAGACAGCCTATAGGGAAAAGGACAACAACATCTCCCTCAATGTGAGCAAGACAAAGGAGCTGATTGTGGACTACAGGAAAAGGCAGGCCAAACAGGCCCCCATTAACATCGACAGGGCTGTAGTGGAGCGGGTCAAGAGTTTCAAGTTCCTTGGTGTCCACATCACCAACCTACTATCATGATCCAAACACACCAAGACAGTAGCCATGAAGAGGGCATGACAACACCTTTCCCCCTCAGGAGACTGAAAAGATTTGGCATGGGTCCCCAGATCCTCAAAAAGTTCTACAGCTGCACCATCGAGAGCATCCTGACCGGTTGCATCACCGCCTGGTATGGCAACTGCTCAGCATCTGACCATAAGGCGCTACAGAGAGTAGTGGGTATGGCCTAGTACATCACTGGGGACAAGCTTCCTGTCATCCAGGACCTATATACCAGGCAGTGTCAGAGGAAGGCCCAAAAAATGGTCAAAGTCTCCAGTCACCCAAGTCATAGACTATTCTCTCTGCTACCGCATGGCAAGCGGTACCAGAGCGCCAAGTCTAGGACCAAAAGGCTCCTTAACAGATTCTACCCCAAGCCATAAGACTGCTGAACAATTATTCAAATGGCCACCTGGACAATTTACATTGACACCCCCCCCCCTCTTTGTTTTTACACGGCTGCATCTCGCTGTTTATTATCTATGCATAGTCACTTTACCCCTGCCTACATGTACAAATTACCTACTAACCTGTACCCTGCACATTGACTTCGTACCCCCTTTATATAACCTCGTATAACATCGTTTTTTTTTTACTTTAGTTGATTTAGTAAATATTTTCTTAACTATTTCTTGAACTGCATTGCTGGTTATGGGCTTGTAAGTAAGCATTTCACAGTAAGGTCTACACCTGTTGAATACGGCTCATGTGACAAATAAAACGTGATTTTATAGACCAGTCCGTAACAGTTTTTTTTGTTGTTGTTGTGTCTTTGATAAGTTTCCCTACTTCCCAGACACCACCTGGCATAAATGTCTTAAATGACTGGGAGGTCAACCCCAGTGATGGATTGGAATCCAGCATATCATCGGTCCACAGACGGATACAGGTCACAAACTGCTCCAACGATACAAGCAGGCAAAGAAATTCTGAATTCCCACTCCGAAGTTTCTCTCCATCCAGGATGCATTCCTTGAAGAATCAGTATGCAACCAAGCGGTATTGTCTGCAACACAGAAAATATAATAAATTCTCATTTTGTACAGAAATATTCTGAACTGTGTTAGCATAACATCAACATTAGGGTGGGGTAATTTAACATGTATACATGTGCACAGGCACAGAGGTGACATACCAGAACAATATCCAGACTGAGAAAGAAATGTGGCCCTCAACGTCTGCTCATGTACCTAGAAGTAGATAATACAGCCATGTCTTGGCAAATATTTTTCTATTAAAACTAGCTCACCAGTTTCAGAGATGGAACTACAACAGAAACGTTACATGGTTGCATGATCATTTCTTCTCAGTTAGTGAACTTAGCTAGATAGCCAATACTTTTTGGATTAACATCTGTTTAGAGTCCTAGTGTATGTTGCGGAATCATGTCTCTAATGACGTGATTGAAATGCATCGACTGTCAATCATAACCAACAATCGCTTTTATTTTTTTTTATGCCAAAAAATGACTCAGTTGCTGATGTCAGCTAACTAACCGTTACACAAGTTTGCCAGCTAACAAGTTTAGTTACAAACGTGATGCATGACATTAGCAAGTAGCAGCCGGGCTGACCATGTAAGCTAGTTAATGACTCCAACCTAAGTTTATGTAAACTTTTGACTTCAACTGTATAATGAATTCTAATAATAGTGGATAGGTAATTGCGATAGAGCTGGGACCATGATCATAATTGATATCTCAACATGGGTATTACTTATTGCAGGATACAACTGCAATGAACTGAAGTTGTGGGCAGGAAAAGGCTCTGTTATTCCGAAATGTGTTTTTTCATTATGGATTGATTGATGTATTCTATAAATTTGGTGCATTACATGTTACTTTTAAAGTCTAGGACATTTCATTATTAGGAAGCCGAAATAGAAGAGATAGTTGTCAAGTTTGTTTTTAATCTTACAGTAGAGGTAAGTGCAGAATGTTGTTGAGAATGGGTTATATGTATATATTTTTCTTACTGGTAAGAATAGAAGAGTTTCCATGTTTTTGTCTGCTGGTGAAAGCGAGTCGTGTTCGCTGGGCTATATCGGGCTGTAAGGGATGCAGTGGAACATTTGCAGTAGAGGAAGTTAAGGTATTCTAACATTATAATCTGTTTCCATTACATGGAACAGGGCCCGGTCATTAAAGTGGATTGCAGTTTGAGTTTATTTTTATTTTTACAGGGACAATGCACATTAATTAACGTTTCAGTAAAGTGCCGGTTTTAGCCAGCCGGCTAATTTTCAACCGCAATCCCTGGGCAGGTTATTAAAAACAATTACAATAACAATTCAGACAATCACAGAGCGGTAGCACAAAAAGCAACAAAACAAAATACATAAAAGCAACAAAGTGTTTCAACACCTCACAAGCTACAAACAACATGGAACGCGACAATACACAGCTAGGGATTATGTTCACAAGTCTGATTGGCCTTTAGCCATGTCTTCATGTTTTTTGTGAAGATGTGATAGGTGGTACAGTTGTGTGAGTCTGATGGCAGAGTATTCCAGACATGTGAAGCTCTCACAGAGAAAGTAGGTTGACCGAAGGTGCTTTTCCTTAAGGGATCTATACAGTCCCCTCTCATGGCATACCTTGTGGATCTGCTGCCATAGGTTTGGGTTTTCTGTTTAATTAACAAAAGTACTGAGTGGAGGGGGAGCCAAGCCATTTAGGACCTTGAATACAAGACATACGTCGGTGTATTGCACAATATTTTTTCAACTCAGGAGCTCACACTTTCTGAGGATGTAACAGTGATGATGGCTATTGGGCTTCCTATCAAGCACATTGACAGCCTGTTGTAGATAGACTGAATGGGTTTTAATATTGTACAGCAAGCTCGGGCCCAACTAGTCAAGCAGTATGTTAAGTAGGTAAGTATCATAGATTTGAAGTACAGTTTCGCTACCTCTGTAGTCAAACAATTTCGTGTAAATCAGAAATTAGCTAGGTTGAATTTGGTTATTCGAGTTACCTTTTTCACCTGTTTTTTAAATGAGAGTTTGGAATCAAGTATGATGCCAAGGTACTCAAAATCAGATACCACCTGGAGCTTCTCCCCTGACACATAGACATCTGGCTCAGTGGCATCAGTTGTCCTCTTTGTGAAGAAAATGTAAACTGTTTTTTTCACATTGAGATGCAAACATGAGTCACTGAGCCACTTTGCAACCTGAACCATTACAGTGTGAGTTATTGTGCAGCTTGTTGTTTGCTCTTTGCATGCACATATATCAACATTTCTTGTGGAAGTAGCAGTCCTGGGAGTGCATTCTGACGAAGATCAGCAAAGGTAAGAGAATATTTCTAATACTAATTCTGACTTAAGGTTGCCCCGAACTTGGCGGGTGTCTGTATAGCTCGCTGTGATATGTACTCAGAATATTGAAAAATGTGTTTTCTCCGTAAAGCTATTTTAAAATCTGACACAGCGGTTGCATCCAGGAGTAGTCTATCTATAATTCTTTAAATAATTGTTATATATTTTGTCAACGTTTATGATGAGTATTTTTGTAAATTGATGTGCACATTCACCGTTAGTTTTGGTGGGAATACATTTTCTGAACATCACGCGCCAATGTAAAATGCTGTTTTTGGATATAAATATGAACTTTATCGAACAAAACATACATGTATTGTGTAACATAATGTCCTAGGAGTGTCATCTGATGAAGTTCGTCAAAGATTAGTGCTTCATTTAGCTGTGTTTTGGGTTTTATTAACACATGGCCTTGCTGGAAAATGGCTGTGTGATTATTTTTGTCTATGTACTCTCCTAACATAATCTAATGTTTTGCTTTCGCTGTAAAGCCTATTTTAAATCGGACAATGTGGTTACATCAAAGAGAAGTGTATGTTTGAGAAAGTTGAATTATGACATTTTGTTCTTTTTGAATTTGCCGCCCTGATTTTTCACTGGCTGCGTCCCACGTAGCCCATAGAAGTTAAACAACAGGTTTATATTTTTAATAAATTAATGCAACAGGTTGAAATTATTAGATCACTGGAAAAAGGTTACGGGTTTGTTTATTGTTTAGTTTAGGTGTCGAAACACTGTATTATCTGATGTGTTTTGAGTAGGATTCTTCCTTCCATGACTGATGAATGTCCCCTATAGGGGGCAGTATTCAGAAGTTTGGATGACTGAGGTGCCCAAAGTAAACTGCCTGTTACTCAGGACCAGAAGCTAGGATATGCATATGCGTCATATGTAATATTGGATAGAAAACACTCTAAAGTTTCTAAAACCGTTAAAATAATGTCTGTGAGTATAACAGAACTGATTTGGCAGGTGAAACCCAGAGGACAATCCATCCAGGAAAAATGTTTTTTGAGGTCATTGGATTTTCCAATGATTTCTATGGGAAAGCATAATTATTAGGACCCAGACTGCAGTTCCTATGGCTTCCACTAGATGTCAACAGTCTTTAGAAATTGTTCAATGTTTTTTTTTGAAAAATGAAGAAGTATTCGTATTCTTTCTAAATGTCACTCAGAAGGACTCTAGTCTTTTCGTGCGTGTGAAAGACTGCGCGCGAATGACTGCACGCACCTCATTGTTTTTCTCCGGTATTGGAAACAGTTTATTCTGGCTTAAATTTGATCGATTATTTACATATTAGGGTACCTGAGGTTGGATTAGAAATGATGTTTGGACCAAGTTTACAGGTTACTTTTTACATTCCTTTGTAGGCATGTTGGAACAGGTGTATTTCTGAATCAAACTCGCCAAATAAACTGACATTTTTGGGATATAAAGAAGGACTTTATCGAACAAGACGACCATTCATTGTGTAACCGGGACATTTGGGATTGCAAAAAGATGAAAATCTTCAAAGGTAAGCAATTTATTTTATCGCTATTTCTGACTTTCGTGATGCATCTGCTTGATTGGAAAATGATTGTGACGCGCTCCGGTGAGGGCGCGCACTTGGTTATTTCTCTCCGGTATTGAATATACTATTTTCCATCTTAAATTTGATAGTTTATTTACATATTAGGGTACCTGAGGGTTGATTAAGAATGCTGTTTGACATGTTTGGACCAAGTTTATTGGTAACGTTTGAGATTCATTTTGTATGCATTTTGAACGAGGGGAAACCGGTGGATTATTGAAGGAAGCACTCCAAATAAACATACTTTTTTGGGTTATAAAGAAGCACTTTATCAAACAAAATGACCATTTGTTATGTAACAGGGACTCTTGTGATTGCAACCAGATGAAGATCTTCAAAGGTAAGGGATTTATTTTATCGCTATTTCTGACTTTTGCGATGCATCTGTTTGGTTGGAAAATGTTTTTAATGCTTTTGTATGCGGGGCGCTGTCCTCAAATAATCTCATGGTGTGCTTTCACCGTAAAGCATTTTTGAAATCTGGCAACGCGGCTAGATTGACAAGAAGTTTATCTTTTAAATTATGTATGACACTTGTATTCTCATGAAAGTTTAATATTACGATTTCTGTAATTTGAATTTGGCGCTCTGCAATTTCACCGGATGTTGTCGAGGTGGGTCGCTTGAGGCACGCCTAGCCCAAAGAGGTTTTAAAGGAGATGTAGGAGACCATGTCTCAAACAACTTTTTAATAGATGCCTGGGATCAAATATCCCTGATTCCTTATGCTGAGAAATTGACTACATTTGCGACAGAAAATAAAAGTATTACATTTAGTAACAATACCAGGATAATGTTATATGGTTATGGAGAAGGGAGACCAGTCATATAATATAAAATGGGAGTGACTCAGTGGCGAGATACATTTTGCTGTGTCTAAGGGTAGCACATGCTAAATTAAGCGCACATAAACATTGGGGTACATTAAAACAAATTATTCATAATTTGAGGGAGTACAATGGACTTATCATTATCATAAACCTTTGGGTTACTGATTATGATATTAGTATAGTGAATGCTAATGAAAAAAAATGAAATCAAGGAAAATGGGGGTAGTCATTTTCTGCCTTTGGAATGTTTGCCGAGGCTATGGTCTTGGGCAGAGCAGTGAGTGAGATTGAGGCCGTAAACTACCAAATTAAATAAGGCCTGGCCATTTTTGTTTGTTTTTACCTTAAGGTTTGCAAATACCCACACACACAAGAAACTTGTTATGACTATTTGTTGGTGTTTTTAAAATACTGTTTGATTTATTGTGAGTGTTCTATTTCATGTGGGTTTAGTGAGTTTTCCATTTGTCTTCTTGCCAAGGTTTCTTAAAGGGGCACACACACACGGAATTTTCTGAAATTTTTATTTTCTATGTTTTAATTGAACACGTTAATTATTTTGACAAGACGTACTGGAAACACACATATATATATATATATATATATATATATATATATATATATAAGAAACACTTATTTGAAGGGTTTGTATGACCTCTGACCTGACTTTCCAGTGTGGTTTGATCACCCTCACTGGAAATCCATTTGGATAATGAATTTAAGGTAATTTGTAATACTGATTTGAAGGTCATTTGTAATATTGATAATTATGATTATAATTCTTAGCCATATTTGTGATTTGGACCAATGGGAAGAAGGAGAGGGCATTGCCTTTGACTAAGGGTAGGCTGTATTAAGTTTATTTTACTATGACCGTATGGGTACTGTCACATCCTGACCATAGAGAGCCCTTGGGGTTCTCTACATTTTTACATTTTAGTCATTTAGCAGACGCTCTTATCCAGAGCGACTTACAGTAGTGAATGCATACATTTCATTTCATGCATTTGTTTTGTACTGGCCCCCCGTGGGAATCGAACCCACAACCCTGGCGTTGCACACACCATGCTAGCGTTGCAAACACCATGCTCTACCAACTGAGCCACAGGGAAGATGGCTCTATGGTGCAATAGGTCAGAGCGTGACTAGGGGGTGTTCTAGTATTGTATTTCTATGTTGGTGTGAGTATTGTTCCCAATTGGAGGCAGCTGATGATCGTTGCCTCTAATTGGGGATTATACTTAGTGTGGTCCTTTTCCCACCTGCGTTTATGGGATATTGTTTTGTTTTCAGTTACTGCTGTACGTTTGTTTATTCTTTGTTGTTTTTGTGAAGTTTCACTTTGTAATAAAGTATGTGGAACTCTACGCATGCTGCGCCTTGGTCTGCTCCTTTCGACAAACGTGACAGGTACAATTATTTTTCTTCATGGTGTTAAGTGTAGTGATTCTAATTCAATTTTGTTATTTTTTTTGACCAGTAGTGTTTTTTTATTTACACATTACTCACATTGGAGTCATGTGTCAAAATGGGGGAGGTAACAGTCCTCTGAGGTTTTGGATTGAAGATGACACACCTTGAGTGATATGTGAAGGAGTGTTTGTTCAGTTCTGTTTTGATACAAATCTCACCAGATTAGGTGTGCTGGATTGTTTGGATTTCTCCCAATGGGTTATAGATCCTGTGGCTCTGCAGTGAAGTTGACAGTGTAAGCCAATTTGAAAAAATTGTTTCAATAGAATGTGATATTATTTTTGACATTTTGTTGTTGTCTGACGTAGTAATTTATCATATAGTCAATGCTTGTCTGGATTTCCAGATTCAAAAATGAACTGAACTAAACTGTTCTGTCCTCTCTCGAGGTTATCATGAAAAGTGACGTCAGTCGGTGTCTTAATGCATGGAAGAGATAATTGGACCGAACAGTGTGTGTACCTCAAAACCCCCTCTAACTGGCTGAAGAAAAGCAACAAAGGCGTTCAATACGGCCCTGTCTGCACCACTTCTACCGAGGGACCCGAGTCCGAGGCAGCAACCAGTGTACAGCATCCGATCTAAGCTATCAACTGCTTTTCTCTCATGTATTTTCTCTCAGGAGTGTTACAAGAGTCCACGTGGAGTGAGCATGGGGAGAGCTCTGTTCCAAACTTCTCTTATGTTGCTGTTATACTGGTTGATGAATGGACAAGACATAATGGGTGGGAAAGGTGGTGGCGGCTCAGGTGAGACATTGAAATTGGGACATTATCATGGGCCATCCACTTTGAACTGTAAAGCTATCTGAAGACAATGAAGAAGATGCCAGAAGATTGAGTGCCTGAAGGGGGATTGGTCAACTGTGCCCAAAATTGATTTAGACTTGTCTAAAATTGTTTATTTTGGGTTATCAGGTTGATTGTAGAGGTCTGCACACTACACAGATTTATAGTAATTTAAATTAAGAGTGCAGTAAGATGCTGATCTGTAATTATAATCGTGATAAGAAAGTTAATACTAGAATTAAAGGATAACAACCGTAATTTCCAGACTATTGAGCGCACCTGAATATAATTTTTTTGACCCACTGAATTAAATTTTTTATTTTTTATTTTGAACATAAGCCACACATGTCTATAAGCCGCAGGTGCCTACCGGTACATTGAAACAAATTAACTTTACACAGGCTTTAACGAAACACGGCTTGTAACAAAAATAAATAGGCTTTAACGAAACACAGCTTGTAACAAAAATAAAAAAATAGCAGTAAACAGTAGCCTACCAAGAAAGTCTTTGGTCACTATCTTCCTCCTCCTGTGCACTGAAACCATTGAAGTCATCCCCTTTCAAAAAAAATTGAAAGCGGGAAAAATCCATATATTAGCCGCATCATTGTTTAAGCCGCGAGGTTCAAAGCGTGGGAAAAAAGTTGCGGCTTATAGTCCGGAAATTACGGCATACTGTATGTTAATATAAATGTACAGTGGCAAGAAAGTATGATCTTAACTTCATCTAGGTCACAACAATAGATAAACACAATCTGCTTAAACTAATAACACAAAAACAATTATGTTTTTATTGAACACACCATGTAAACATTCACAGTGCAGGGTGAAAAAAGTATGTGTACCCTTGTATTTAATAACTGGTTGACCCTCCTTTGGCAGCAATAACCTCAACCAAATGTTTTCTGTAGTTGTGGATCAGACCTGCACAACGGTCAGGAGGAATTTTGGACCATTCCTCTTCACAAAACTGTTTCAGTTCAGCAATATTCTTGCGACGTCTGGTGTGAACTGCTCTCTTGAGGTCATGCCACAGTACCTCAATCGGGTTGAGGTCAGGACTCTGACTGGGCCACTCCAGAAGGCGTATTTTCTTCTGTTGAAGCCATTCTGTTCATTTACTTCTGTGCTTTGGGTCGTTGTCCTGGTGCATCACCCAACTTCTGTTAAGCTTCAATTGGTGGACAGATAGCCTAACATTCTCCTGCAAAATGTCTTGACCTGAATACATTTTTCCGTTGACGATATCAAGCTGTCCAGGCCCTGAGGCAGCAAAGCAGCCACAAGCAATGATGCCCCCTCCACCATACTTTACAGTTGGGATGCAGTTTTGATGTTGGTGTGCTGTGCTGCCATTCTTCTCCACACGTTGTGTTCCTTCCAAACAACTCAACTGTAGTTTCATCTGTCCACAGAATATTTTGCCAGTAGCGCTGTTGAACATCCAGGTGCACTTTTGCAAACTTCAGACATGCAGCAATGTTGTTTTTGGACAGCAGTGGCTTCTGCCATGGTGTCCTCCAATGAACACCATTCTTGTTTAGTGTTTTACGTATTGAAGACTTGTCAACAGAGATGTTAGCATGTTCCAGAGATTTCTTTAAGTCTTTAGCTGACACTCTAGGATTCTTCTTAACCTCATTGAGCATTCTGCGCTGTGCTCTTGCAGTCATCTTTGCAGGACGGCCACTCCTAGGGAGAGTAGCAACAGTGCTGAACTTTCTCCATTTATAGACAATTTGTCTTACCGTTGAGTGATGAACATCAAGGCTTTTAGAGATACTTTTGTAACCCTTTCCAGCTTTATGCAAGTCAACCATTCTTTAATATTAGGTCTTCTGAGATCTCTCTTGTTCAAGGCATGGTTCACATCAGGCAATGCTTCTTGTGAAGAGCAAACTCAAATTTTGAGTTTTTTTTATAGGGCAAGGCAGCTCTAACCAACATCTCCAATCTTGTCTCATTGACTGGACTCCAGGGTAACTGACTCCTGACTCCAGTTAGCTTTTGAAGAAGTCATTAGGGGTTCACATACTTTTTCCAACCTACACTGTGTTTAAATGATCTATTCAATATAGACAAGAGAAATTCTAGAATTTGTGTGTTATTAGTTTAAGCACACTGTTTGTCTATTGTTGTGACTTAGATGAAGATCAGATCAAATTTGATGACCAATTTATGCAGAAATCCAGGTAATTCCAAAGGGTTCACATACTTTTTCTTGCCAATGTGTTAACTTTAGGGTTTTTGCCTTTGAGTAATTGGACCAATGTGAATCACTGAGCAATGTCATGCTAAATTGGTGTTTGATTATGATTTGGAAACTGAAGGATTGATTTGAGTATTTTAACTATATGAGTGAAGCAATTCATGTATTATGGATTGCTTGTTTTGATTGCTGTTGTGAACTGAAGATATTGACACTATTCTCAGCATGCCCTGGTGAATGGAGAAGGTGACCTCTGATCCGGAAAGTGAAACTGATCCCAATCTATTTGATCTATAAGCATTGCCTTATAAATAGTGGAATCATGATGCTTGTCCTGGGTCATGTTCATTAGGCACCAAAACAATACATTTTACTTAAACCAGGAGTCATTACCTGGATTTGTCCAACAAGGTATGCTAATTTTAGTTTCTGGGATGGAAATAGTTATTTCCACCATGCTGATCCATTGAAGTGAAATAAAATAACATTTTGTCATTTAGCAAACTCCATTGTTGCATGCACAGCATTAAATATTTGCTTTTTACTGTCTATGAAGATATAGCCTTGAATCATGTAAATTGTATGCATCTTTTGTTTTTTCTTTATGGGTTCATGCAGGTGACTGTGTATCATGACCTCCCCAGACAAATTGGTAGAATGCGTGTTAGAGGTTGAAATGGGAGACGGTGCTAAGTTTCTTGGGAGGAGGCGGAGACCGTGCTATAGCAGCCGGTCACATGCAGGAAACCATGCAATGATTTATTGCTTTTATGCTTCTTGTTTTATGAAGAATGTATGCATTTTCTACATGTGAATTAATGTTCATAAATCTTGTAACTTTATTTTAAATTGAGGGCTCTCAATGGGGTAACGTTTTAGAAATTACAAGATTGTTATAATACTGTTATTGCATCAAATGGTTGTTTTATGCAACAGAATAGAGGGTTATTATAAGTGTGAACTGAAAGTGGTCCTCGGGGGGCTTAAGATTTATGATGCTTTGGGGGATAAACCTAACAAGACCGCATTCCATAGCATGAATTGGTGTTTCTGTTCTATAGGGTACCAGAGAGAGATGACTCCAAGGTCTCTACACAATGAGAACAGTTTTTACAGCCGATACTGTCTGCTGTGAATTATAAGTAGCTTTCATACAAATCTTAACCTTATGAACCATTCCATACATCTGTTTGTCATGTAGACTGAAGTGTGTATCTTGGCTATAAAATTGTCGACCAGCCATCATTATCGTAGAGCACTCAATCGATTCACTTTATATGTGTGTGTTGTATTGACGTGCTCCCTTAAGTGAATAAAGATTTAGTTTAAAAATGACTGACTTGTGTGATAAGTTTGTCTCTCATTTGATAGTAAACGCTCTATCGAACAAAAACAACCATATCTACACGCACAAATGTATAGTGCGATCAGTATAACATAGAGCCTTCGTAAGATGCCACAAAGCAAGACTACATGTATTTTATGATCTCGCCCTCCCATCAATATACCGGAAGCCGTCATAGGGTTTATCATTCAGCGGGCGACGCACAGACCTGCCTTCCTCCTCGGCAATTATGTGTGAAACACATCTCACTGACCTAGAAATGCCTAGGACATGATGAAAACAAGCCCAGATTCTCCCAGGGTGAAATTCCTCTTTCATAAAGGACGTGGGCAGAGAAGAGGTTGAGTGGAGACAAATCTTGCACACAAACAACAGCATAGAACAGAGAAGTGAGACAATGAAAGAAGAGAGAGAGAAGGGAACCATAGTCTGGTAAAGCCCATAGATTGTAATGAACAAAGTTTTCTGTCCTTTGGACACAGTGCGTCTGTTAGAGATACATATTAAAGAGGAAAGAAAAAGGAAAGGGATATGTGATTCCTCTTGTAGAACAGTGATTTATGTCAGCAGAATAACAAACAGCCAGTGACAGGTTGCCGGTGCCTGAAAGCAAGGAGACGATGTGAGCAGTAGTCGAGAGAAGCTGTAGCCAGTCATACTCCTGAATCATCCACTCCAATAGAACATGCAAGGAACCATGGGGAGGGTAAAGAGCTGGAGACTGTTCAAGTGTTTGAGCTTGATTGTTGAAGTGAGCTTGGAAGTGTTGGAAGCTTAGCAGCAGCACACACAGATATAGGTGTTTGCTTATGTGATTGCAAAAACTCAGGTAGACCCCTTGGTTTGTGGGGGGCCCACAGAGTAGGAGAGCGTGAGGTTGAGCCCAGAGAAAGCGGTTGAAGAGGGGCTATAGGTGGGCTTGCCTTCTGAGGGGCCTGCAGCAAGTTTAGGTTGGACAGGTTGCCTTTGCTGACTGTGATGCCAGCGTTGACTGTGTTGTTGGCAATGTCTCTATGGCTCACAGCACACTGGCTCTCTGTCACTGGCCACCACATGCATGCTGCCTAGAGACGTGACTAGTCTGGAGTGGCACAGGAAGCTGGCAGAGAGGAGGGAAGGGGTTAATTGAGTCAACATGGAACCATGAATGGCAGCATCCTGACTTCTGAGGCTACTATTGAATATGATCAGCCTGGCAGGAATAGAGCACACCAAATGGAACATATGTATCAGACTATAAGGTGCTTTGACTGCTAATATGCCTGCAATGAGCATTGCTTATGAAACAGCCTGCAAGGGAGCATCCTGACCTATCAGCCTCTGAGTCTGCTATTGAATCTGATCAAGCTCTGAGGCTGAAAGCTAATCTGATCAGCCTGTCAGGAATTCTCTAAACGTAAATATTATCCACAAAACATGAAGTGTCCCTTATAATTCTACACATATCAGTTATGGAAGCTAACAACCAACACAGATAACTAGCTAGCTAACAAGACAACCAAGCTAGCCATATTAGCTTGCTGCCATCCTGGATAGCAAGCTAGCTAACAAACACAAAAAGATTGCTCATCTACAACAATCAGTCTGATATAATATCAGTGATATGTCAGTATAAAGTTGCCTTAATTATGGAAGATGCTAACTTTATTACCTTTTTTCCTCTAGGCTTCAGCTTTCTGGCTCTGTTTGAATGTGTCTCAATGGCTCAATGTTCCTTGCATGTGATTGGCTCTGGTCTTGGGGGCGTCACGTAGCCTGGGAGACAGTGCTGCCTCTCAGGGTTGCCTGTCAGACGCTGTTCATGGCTTAAATGTAATGTAATGTAATGTTAAATGCCCCACGAGTGAGCAGCTCAAAGCAAGGTTCCGTCAGGAAACTCTAGTCAGTCTTTATCTCAGCTGATCAGTGTGCAGCATGCTACCAAATATTGACAAACTCACCTACCTAATGTACGTTGACCAGTCCAGCAAAAATAATTGCAGTGCAATATTGCTAGTGTTTTGCCCACCACCTGCTTTTGGTTCTGCTTTTCTGTCTGTCAGGAGGGAATGGCAGATATTCGGCTCCCTGCCCTTAGCTTGACTTTAATACACATACTGAACAAAAATATAAACACAATATGCAACAATTACAAAGATTTTCCTGAGTTGTAGTTCATATAAGGAAATAAATAGATTAGGCCCTAATCTATGCATTTCACATGACTGGGCAGGGGCGCAGCCATGGGTGGGCCTGGGGAGGCATAGGCCCACCCACTTGGGAATGAGGCCGACCCACTGAGGAGACAGGCCCAGCCAATAAGAAACCAGTTTTCCCCACAAAAAGGCTTTATTACAGACAGAAATACTCCTCCGCACCTTGAGACATCTGTGGCATTGGGTTGTGTGACAAAACTGCACATTTTAGGGTGGCATTTTATTGTCCCCAGCACAAGATCCACCAGTGTAATGATCATGCTGTTTAATCAGCTTCTTGATATACCACACCTGTCAGGTGGATGGATTATCTTGGCAAAGGATAAAATACTCACTAACAAGGATGTAAACAAATTTGTGCACAAAATGTGAGAGAAATAAGCTTTTTGTGCATGTGGAACATTTCTGGGATCTTTTATTTCAGCTCATGAAACATGGGACCAGCAATTAACATGTTGCGTTCGTAACATATAATACCAATTGTAATTCGTAACATATCATACGAAATGGGTGATGGACATCCACAAATGAATGCATACCACATGAAATGTAATGTATCATACTAAATGGAGTGTCTCGGATTTACATACAGAATAATATGAAATGCTCTGAGACCAGGTTGGATGGCACTCTAATAAATGCAGAAAATCGGCAATCAAAATAAACTTACCACAGCGACCATGTTATTTTTGGGAAGCATAGTTCAGACATATAAAGTTTGTATGTGAAACTACTTCTAAGATGCAAATATTCAGTTGTTCCGAACTCCTTACGAAAAAGAGTCAGAGTGCCGTATAATTGCAGTACACTGCAGTATAACTGCAGTTAGAGTGCAGTATAACTGCAGTATGCTGCAAATACTGCATCTAAATACTGCGTTTTTTTACTGCAGTAATTTTGCAGTGTAACTGCAACCAACCATGATATTTTGTTTGTTTTTTCGCGTTGTTCGTAACATGTTTTCTACATAATGTTGCTGCTACAGTCTCTTATGACTGAAAAGAGCTTCTGGACATCAGAACTGCGATTACTCACTTCAGATTAGACAAAGATTTGTTTTTCAATAAATCAGACGGGAGGGATATAATACAGACACCCAACCAGGCCCAGATCCCCTTCATTCGCTGGAAAAGGAAATTGAGATTCCGTGGAAAAGATCAGGATGCCTTGTGAGGATCATGCGACGAGTGGCTAATCTGCCTTTGCCTTCCATCCTGCTAGCTAATGTTCAGTCGCTGGAAAATAAATGGGACAAACTGAAAGCATGTATATCCTACCAACGAGACATTAAAAACTGTAATATCTTATGTTTCACAGAGTCGTGGCTGAAGGACAACATTAAGAACATACAGCTGGCGGGTTATACACTCTATCGGCAGGATAGAACAGCAGCCTCTGGTAAGACACAGGCGGGGGCCTTTGCATATATGAAAACAACAGCTGGTGCACGATATCTAAGGAAGTATCTCATGATAAGCTGTAGACCACACAATCTACCTAGAGAGTTTTCATCTGTATTTTTGTAGCTGGCTACATACCACCACAGACCAATGCTGGCACTAAAACTGCACTCAATGAGCTGTATACCTCCATAAGCAAACAGGAAAATGCTCATCCAGAGGCGGCGCTCCGAGTGGCCGGGGACATTAATGCAGGGAAACTTAAATCAGTTTTACCTAATTTCTATCAGCATGTTAAATGTGCAACCAGAGGGAAAACAATTCTAGACCACCTTTACTCCACACACAGAGATGCATACAAAGCTCTCCATCTCCCACCATTTGGCAAATCTGACCATAATTATATTCTCCTGATTCCTGCGTATAAGCAAAAATTAAAGCAGGAAGCACCAGTGACTCGGTCTATAAAAAAGTGGTCAGATGAAGCAGATGCTAAACTACAGGACTGTTTTGATAGCACAGACTGGAATATGTTCTGGGATTCTACCGATGGCATTGAGGAGTACACCACATCAGTCACTGGCTTTATCAATAAGTGCATCGAGGACGTTGTCCCCACAGTGACTGTACGTACATACCCCAACCAGAAGCCATGGATTACAGGCAACATTCGCACTGAGCTAAAGGGTAGAGCTGCCGCTTTCAAGGCGCGAGACTCTAACCCGGAAGCTTATAAGAAATCCCGCTATGCCCACCGACGAACCATCAAACAGGCAAAGATCGAATCGTACTACACTGGCTCCGACGCAAGTCAGATGTGGCAGGGCTTGCAAACAATTACAGACTACAAAGGGAAGCACAACCGACACTAGCCTCCCGACAAGCTAAATAACTTCTGTGCTTGCTTCGAGGCAAGGAACACTGAAACATGCATGAGAGCATCAGCTGTTCTGGATGACTGTGTGTTCACGCTCTCCGCTGCCGATGTGAGTTAGACCTTTAAATAGGTCTTACTCACATCATTGAGAGCTTAAAGTTCCTTGGTGTCCACATCACCAACAAACTAACATGGCCCAAGCACACCACGACGGTTGTGAAGAGGGCACGACAAAACCTATTCCCCCTCAGGAGACTGAAATGATTTGGCATGGGTCCTCAGATCCTCAAAAGGTTTGACAGCTGCACTATCGAGAGCATCCTGACGGGTTGCATCACTGCCTGGTATGGAAACTGCTTGGCTTCCAACCACAAGGCACTCCCGAGGGCAGTGCGTGCAGCCCAGTACATCACAGGGGCCAAGCTTCCTGCCATCCAGGACCTACACTGCGTGCACAATTATTAGGCAAGTGAGTATTCTGATCTTATCATTATTTCTATTCACATTTTTGAACTCCAAACCATATAAACTTGAATGCTTATTGGATTGAATCATTTTCAGGTGATATGTATTTGTGTAATGAGGGAGGGTGTGGCAAAAGTGAATAACACCTTATATCAAGGTGTGCATAATTATTAGGCAGCTTCATTACCTCAGGTAAAATGGGCTAAAAAAGAGATTTAACTGACACTGAAAGACAAAAATGTAAAATGCCTTTCAGATGGATGCGACACTCTTTAAATAGCTAAACTATTGAGGTGTGACCACCGGACAATCAAACGTTTTGCTGCGAATAGTCAACTGGGGCACAAAAAACGCATGGGGAAGAAAAGGCGCAAATTAACTGCAAAAGACTTGAGAAGAATTAAACCTCAAACTACCAGGAACCCATTATCCTCCAGTGCCACCGTATTCCAAAACTGCAACCTACCTGGAGTGTTCAAAAGCACAAGGTGTCAAGTGCTCAGAGACATGGCCAAGGTCAAGAAGACTGAAACAAGACCACCACTGTATAAGATTCACTAGTTGAAGCATCAAGATTGGGCAAAGAAATACCTGAAGACAGATTTTTCAAAGGTTTTATGGACAGATGAAATGAAAGTGACTCTTGATGGACCAAATGGATGGGCCCGTGGCTGGATCAGTAATGGACATAGGGCACCACTTTGAGTCAGGTGCCAGCAAGGTGAAGGAGGGGTACTGGTATGGGCTGCTATCATTGAGGATGAGGTAGTTGGACGTTTTCGGGTTGAAGATGGACTGAAACTCAACTCCCAAACCTACTGCCAGTTTCTGGAAGATTCTTTCATCAATCAGTGGTACAGGAAGAAGTCCTCAGCATTCTAGAAGGCCATGATCTTTATGCAGGACAATGCTCCATCACATGCATCCAAGTACTCCACTGCTTGGCTAGCCAGCAAGGGCCTCAAAGATGCCTGAATAACGATCTGGCCCCCTTCCTCACCTGACTTAAATCCTATTGAGAAATTGTGGGCCCTTCTCAAACGTGAGATTTACAGTGAGGGAAGACAATACACCTCTTTGAACAGCATTTGGGAGGCTGTGGTTGCTGCTTCAGCGAAAATTGATCGTGAACAGATCAAGAAACTGACAGACTCCATGGATGGAAGGCTCATGGCAGTTTTTGAAAATAAGGGTGGCTATTCTGGTCACTGAATATTTTTGAAAGGCCAAAAATGTTATAGAATTGTCATTTTGTATTACTTATCTGTTACACTTACTCTAAAAATTGAGAATCAACAAGTGAGTTGAGAGAAATTATTTTTGTAATTTAGTTGCCTAATAATTCTGCACACTAATAGTTGCCTAATAATTGTGCACACTTATATATTTCCCTGAGAAAGACAAAACTCACTTTTCCTTTGTTAAACATTCAGGTTTGAGGTTCAATAACATTTTGGATTGACTGAGAGCATTGTGTTTGTTCAACAATAAAATTAATCCCGAGGAATACAATTTGCCTAACAATTGTGCACGCAGTGTATATACCAGGCGGTGTCAAAGGAAGGCCCTACAAATTGTCAAAGACACCAGCCCCCCTAGTCATAGACTGTTCTCTCTGCTACTGCACGACAAGGGGTACCGGAGCGCCAAGTCTAGCTCCAAGAGGCTTCTAAACAGCTTCTACCCCCAAGCCATAAGACTCCTGAACAGCTAATCAAATGGCTACTCAGACTATTTGCATTGCCCCCTTCTACGTTGCTGCTACTATCTGTTATTTTCTATGCATAGTCACTTTAATAACTTTACCTACATGTACATATTACCTCAATTACCTTGACACTGGTGCCCCCGCACATTGACTCTGTACCGGTACCCCCCTGTATATAGCCCTGCTATTGTTATTTACTGCTATTTTTTTATTTTCTTAAAACTGCATTGTTGGTTAAGGGCTTGTAAGTAAGCATTTCATTTTAAGGTCTACACCTGTTGTATTCGGAGCATGTGACAAATACAATTTGATTTGAATTGACATGTCCTAAAAATATGAAAGATTGCTCAGAAAACCAGGTGTTTTAATCGGTGTATGCTTACTTTGATTGTGACCTTACGCCAATTAAAATAAGCAGAGTAAGGTGTTAACATGACTATTCCATAATCTGCCTACAGCCATAATCAGTTAAATATCGTGTGATTACTGTGGATATAAACATACTCTGGTAACTCTCCGGTGTTCTAAATCAATAGTTGTTTTGTAGTCTGAAAATGTCAGAATCATTAACTTGCTTGACCATGCTGTAGGTCATGTAATTGTTTGTTACATGCAATATGCTTTGTGGACTTCAGACAGATGTTGCTCTCTGGTATTGTGATGAAACAAAGGTGTGGTTGAATTTATTCTGCAATTGTGTCTTATAGTCTCGCCATAGGTCTATTCAGTGGCAGAAAAAGTATGTGAACCCTTTGGAAATACCTGGATTTCTGCACAAATTGGTCATAAAATTTGATCTGATCTTCACCTAGGTCACAACAATAGACAAACACAGACTGCTTAAACGAATAACACACAAACAATTATACGTTTTCATGTCTTTATTGAACACACAGTGTAAACATTCACAGTGCAGGGTGGAAAAAGTATGTGAACCCTTGGATTTAATAACTGGTTGACCCTCCTTTGGCAGCAATAACTTCAACCAAACATTTTCTGTTGTTGTGGATCAGACCAGCACAATGGTCAGGAGAAATTTTGAACCATTCCTCTTTACAAAACTGTTTCAGTTCAGAAATATTCTTGGGATGTCTGGTGTAAACTGCTCTTTTGAGGTCATGCCACTGCATCTCAATCGGGATGAGGTCAGGACCCTCCAGAAGTCGTATTTTCTTCTGTTGAAGCCATTCTGTTGTTGATTTACTTCTGCGTTTTGGGTCGTTTGGAAGTATGTTTGGGGTCATTGTCCATTTGGAAGACCCATTTGCGACCAAGCTTTAACTTCCTGACTGATGTCTTGAGATGTTGTTTCAATATATCTACATAATTTTCCTACCTCATAATGCCATCTATTTTGTGAAGTGCACCAGTCCCACCTGCAGCAAAGCACCCTCACAGCATGATGCTGCCACCCCATGCTTCACAGTTGGGATGGTGTTCTTTGGCTTGCAAGCTTCCCCCCTTTCTCCTCCAAACATAACGATGGTCATTATGGCCAAACAGTTCTATTTTTGTTTCATCAGACCACAGGACATTTCTCCAAAGTACGATCTTTGTCCCCATGTGCAGTTCAAAACCGTAGTCTGGCTTTTTTATGGTGGTTTTGGAAAGGTGGCTTCTTCCTTGCTGAGCGGCCTTCCAGGTTGTGTCGATATAGGACTCGTTTTACTGTGGATATAGATACTTTTGTACCCGTTTCCTCCAACATCTTCACAAGGTCCTTTGCTGTTGTTCTGGGATTGATTTGCACTTTTCGCACCAAAGTATGTTCATCTCTAGGAGACAGAACGCGTCTCCTTCCTGAGCAGTATGAAGGCTGCATGGTCCCATGGTGTTTATACTTGCTTACTATTTTTTGTACAGATGAACGTGGTACCTTCAGGCGTTTGGAAATTGCTCCCAATGATGAACCAGACTTGTGGAGGTCTACAATGCTTTTCTGAGGTCTTGGCTGATTTCTTTTGATTTTCCAATGATGTCAAGCAAAGAGGCACTGAGTTTGAAGGTAGGCCTTGAAATACATCCACAGGTACACTTCCAATTGACTCAAATGATGTCAATTAGCCTTTCCGAAGCTTCTAAAGCCATGACATTATTATCGGGAATTTTCCAAGCTGTTTAAAGGCACAGTCAACTTAGTGTATGTAAACTTCTGACCCACTGGAATTGTGATACAGTGAATTATAAGTGAAATAATCTGTCTGTAAACAATTGCTGGAAAAATTACTTGTGTCATGCACAAAGTAGACGTCCTAGCCGACTTGCCAAAGCGATAGTTTGTTTTTGTGAACAAGAAATTTGTGACGTGGTTGAAAAACAAGTTTTAATGACTCTAACCTAAGTATGTAAACTTCCGAGTTCAACTGTATGTGCCTGCATAAGGTAATTCTGAATACCAACTACTGAGAAGTGCATAGGAAAGGCATACATTTCCTAAATCTGAATCGGACCCGTAGTTTGGAGAAAGAGCTTGCTCTTGATATGCTCCTCAAACCACAAAATGTGCTTAATGGACTGTGTAATGGCTCGAAAAACCTGAGGCCATGCATTCAATGTTAAGCATCACATTTTATGTCTCTTTATACATGTCTCTTCATGCATGAAAAATAAAAATTAAATAAGGAAAAATGAAAAACAACACATACACCAGTTACTTTGAACATTAATATATTTTCTTTTTTATTAAGACAAGAACTCATTTTTTTTGTAAAAATGTCTATTAATGAACCAATACAAAATGTGTATGGGAATGTGGATATCTTTTTTCTTCATTAATACACATTAACATTGCCCAAGTAGACCTACAGCAGAAAGACAAAAATAATCAATGAAGACAATGAATTGATAAACAACCAAACGTCCTGGGAGGAAAACCAAACATGAGAGACGTGTTTAAATTGATAGTTGCACAGCCACAGCAGAGTGTGTTCGGTTCCTGTGTCATTTTAACAAACTGTGTACTCATACATTATGAACTATGTCTATACAAAGTCATACTTAAACACATATTATACAGTTCACTGAATATTTAAGAAAATACATAAAACATGTACAGCTTAAATGCAAAAAAAAAAAAAAAACACCAGTTGTCTCTTGATCTAAAATTATTTGCGTTTTTTTTTTCATCAATTTGTGGTGGGGCCTAGACTTTGCATTCTACCTGAGATGCAATCACACCATTCAATGCACATGAACCTGAGACCAGTGGTGTAAAGTACTTTAGTAAAAATACTTTAAAGTACTACCAAGTCATTTTTTGGGTATCTATAATTTACTTGGTTATTTATATTTTACTTCCCTACATTCCTAAAGAAAATAATGTACTTTTTACTTCATACATTTTCCCTGACACCCAAAAGTACTAGTTACATCTTGAATGCTTAGCAGGACAGGAAGATGGTCCAATTCACACACTTATCAAGAGAACATCCCTGGCATCCCTACTGCCTCTGATCTGAATGACCTACTAAACACAAATGCTTCGTTTGTAAATGATGTGTTGGAGTATGCCCCTGGCTATCAGAACATTTTAAAAACAAGAAAATGGTTCCGCCTGGTTTACTTAATTTAAGGAATTTGAAATGATTTATACTTATACTTTAGATACTTAAGTTTATTTTAGCAATTACATTTACTTTTGAGACTTCAGTATATTTAAAACCAAATACTTTTAGACTTTCACTCAAGTAGTATATTACTGGATGACTTTCACTTTTACTTGAGTCATTTTCTATTAAGGTATCTTTACTTTTACTAAAGAATGACAATTGGGTACTTTTTCCACCACCGCCTGAGACAGGAATTAACAAAAGAATGTAAAAAGTAATTTGATAAAATAACACGGTCAGACTACCAAGTTAACAGTACCTTGAGTCACAAAGGGGCATTTCATGAGAAAAATAAAATAGATAACACCTAGGAAAAAGAAATGACAAAAAAAAACTTCTATACCTTTCTGGACTTTTCACATCCATCCAAATAGTTGTCCATCATCGAATTATATTTGATTTCAGTCTTCATATCACCGGTGTTAAGTAGGTGCTCATACAAATTAACATTTGTTTTATGTCAACTATGCTCGAGGTGCATACTTTCCACAATACACTCCTGTTTCCTATTGGTTCTGAAAGTGGTCCCCATTCCAAACCACAACACACATAAGTAAAAGGTTAAAAAGCATAAACAAACATATATATCGACCCAGTCCACACAGCGGTGAGTACATTTAATAAAATCTCCACCTACAGAGAGAGAGTGAATAGATGTGTTCACTTGGTAAGAACATACTTTTTTAGGTCCAGTTTTGAATGGAAGCCACCACACTTTTTACCAAAGCGAAATAATGCTCAATGTTAAATACAAGTCACACAACCTCAATCTAAACGATGGTAACATTCTCTCTGTTGTTTGTTCCGTTTAAACAACAGAGGGAACCCAAAATGTTTCATATGATGTCACAGTTTAAAATGAAGCATTTAAACGAGTCAGGAAGCCACCGCTGTCCTGATAAACAAACAGCATTGTCGTCGTGGTACAGTGTTAAATCAGTGATAGCTCCTTTTCCAAGATATCATATTTGGAATATATGTCAAATCAAACATGAAAGCAACTTCACCTCTTCAACCTCATTGTCATATCAACCACCTCAGCAGGACAGTAACTAAATTGAACAGCAATGCTGACTGTGGTGATGTAGAAATGAAATGAAAAGTAATAGATAACAAAAAATGACTTTTGGCATTCCCCAATTCTCCCCCACTGGCCCTTTCAACATGGTCTCATCTTAAAGCTTAGGCAGGTCATTCACAAAGAAAGAAAAGATAAATGGTGCACACTCACATACATGCAATGTGGTGTTGACTGACTGTTTTGGCAACTGAAAATGGTTGCATCATGACAAGACCATGTACAGTCCAGAGGCTGAGGTGTGATGGTAGTGGCATAAGGCCGTCTCCAGTGGTAATTCCTAGTGACACACACGCTCCTCAACTGTCATCACCCATTCAGGAGTGTTGTACCATATGGAGTGACAAAACTCACAACAAACAGCTTGTGATAATCATAAAAACCACAAAATTATTCTGTCATGAAATTCCACTAGGATGTAAAAAATATTTCCTGGCATGTGTTTATGTATAATACATTGGTGTAAATTTATTGGCTGGACAAAGTTTGTATATTGTTGGAACTACTGAACTGTTTTGTCTTGAAATCATATCCTTTGTAAAAATGTCTTAGATACAATGATTGTATGTTCTTTGCTCAGAAGCTATGTATCCCTTATTTATCACCATCTCCTTCAAAATCCTATAACCCTTTTACAGCTCTAGTTCTAATTTTACACACAAAGCTGGAAAAATACAACTAAATGTGCGATTTACCTGTTCAGTATATACCAAGATGAAGGTAGTATCACTTTATTAATGTTGATTGCAGTAAGTACCTCACAACCTAGATTGATCTCTCTCTTATAATGAGAATATTCACCTTTGATAATCAACATTATAGTTTGGAGATGTCTTCCGGTCATTTCGCATTAAAATGAATCCTATCAGTATTACATAGTTTGTTTTTTCCTATATTACAGCTTGGCTAAACTGAGGCATCTTGATTTAGAGACAAAGGGTGAGTACAACACCAAAGAAAACATTAAAAACAAATTATTTTGTCAGATTCAAAAATCTTCATGAGAGAGGATGTAAAACCCAAAAATGTCATCACAAAAAAAGAAATGCCTGCCGGGGGATTGCGGTTCCATTCAGTTGGAACAGAACAAAAACATCATTGTACAGAGAATAAAAGGTGAAAATAATGAATTGAAAATGCCTCTAAGTTCAGCATAGCGAGGGTGAAATAATGTGCCTTCTACTTTCCTTATTCCAAATTGTGGCAATCTTTTAAATGCGCTGGCATATCTAATTTGAAAAACAAATTGAAGAGACAGAGGAAGGAATACAAGTGATCCACGGTGATGAGGAATTGGCCCCGATACAAAGAAAACAAGGACAGTTTTCGAGACCAATTGTCCTCTACTGTCTTCCTTTAGATTATATTTCTGTGTGTTTGTGTTTTGAAGAGGGGGGAGGGGGCACAATGTTATTTATGGGTAATAATATTTTCCTCATATTCATTTTTCGAATATGATATGTAAAGCGTTGGATGTGTTTTGGAGCTTTCAAAAGGTGTGGAAAAAAAGAAAGGTGGTGGTTGAGACCTGGCATGCTCACAGTATAGTGGAAATAGGATTCTTATGAGCTTTTGGTATGCAGGAGAGGACATGTGTGCGAACAAAGTGGGAGAGATGAACAGAGCCGCTGCGTAATTTTACCCTCATAGGAAAGCCAACAGCACAATGATAATGAAGAGAGTGGAAGAGGGAGGGGAGCAACAGGGCATGTTGATGGGGGTAAATAAAGAATGAATAGAAAATAAATTCAGAACAAGGCACAGAATTTTCTGCAAATGGTTGAACTAAACAAAATTCGTACCAGCAGTTTTGGGAGGTGTCGCATGGTGACGCTCTCTTCTACAGTGATATCTGGCAACCCCCAAACCCCCCACCCTTACCAAAAACCTCCCCTCCCAATCTTTCTACCTTATACACACAAAACCTTTCCTCCTCAGCTGCAGAGACTGGACAATACATTGTTCAATCCTGGGCAATGACCCCTAAAACCAACCTACCCAACCTAATCCAACCAATTCTCAACCCCAAGCAACCCCCCCTCCCCCCAACCCAAAGACAGCGTGGTGTTCCACAGAAGACAGTATTGGGGCCCTGTGATTTCTATATGTAGTACTCCTTCTTCTCGTCCGAGTTGTTGTGGCCCCCCTCTGCGTTGATAATGGCCGTGTCTGCATCTGCTGCATCATCGGCTCCTTTAGCTTCATGCGTGAAGTAGGTACCTGAAGGGGGGGAGGGGGGGCAAGGAATGATAAAATGGACACTTCATTGCTAAGCTCCTGAATTCCTACTCAAGTTTCCTTGATATTAAGAAGCAAATCATTGAACCAAAACAAACCATGAGGTTTATTGTAGAATATTTGATCTCATAAAATACATTATTAAAATATAATCATATTAAACTCATAATTATGTCCGTTGGCACACCAAAACAAACTCTAACGGAAACTGTAACTTAAAAGTTATATATCAGCTGCTAAGTTTTTAATTCTTGTAGGTCAATTATTTATTTGCCACTGTAAACCATTACAAACAAATAATTGTTTTGCCATTTTTTGTTAATCCTTGCCTAGTTAAATAAAGGTTAAATATATATATTTTTTAAAACCTCTCTGTTGGCATTCCTAGTGTGGCATTCAAGATTCGCACATGGATATACAGATTCTGCTTCAGCTCGACTCACAACTTCAAATTAACCTTGCCAAGTTCACCGAACGAGTGGGAATGAGCAATCCACTTCAAACTTCATTTCTGACAGGGATTATTTACATCCCAACACTGTTGGGCCTGATAATGAAGGCGATAGCCCAGATCAAATGGAGAAGGGCAGGGAGTAATTTAGAATCAAAACCAAAACCAAGGGCTGCACTCCAAAGACCACCCCTTCAAAAGTACAGTAGCCATAAAAGAGAAGAAATCTGATTGGGTTCAGGCGGTATGGTAGAATTCCTAAAACAGTGTTCAGGGGGGAGAGGGAAGTGGATTTTTGATAGCCCAGGACAATAT
The DNA here is from genome assembly GCF_901001165.1 of Salmo trutta. Lineage (NCBI taxonomy): Eukaryota > Metazoa > Chordata > Actinopteri > Salmoniformes > Salmonidae > Salmo > Salmo trutta. The sequence continues at coordinate 26,683,787 of NC_042971.1, forward strand.
TAGTATGATACTGAGTAAAAGAAATCATGACATTATAGTGTGTCTGTGTACTTTTTAACCTTGTGATTCCACAGAGGTGCTTCTATGGATAGAAAACAAAAGGGTTTGTCACACACCTTTGTGTCTTGCAAAGTACCGTCCCAAAATGATGAGTAGACAGAGCATGGCAAAGACAACCACAGCCACCACTCCTCCAATGACTGCATGGTCGACCGCTCTCGGTGCTCCCTCTCCAGCTCTGGAATCTGTAAGTACAGTAACAGAAACTGCTTTTAGAGAATCCACAAACAGTGCATGCTAATGGAGGACATCACACCCACTTTGGTGGATCTCCAAAGAAATAATGATAACATTAATCCTTCATAGTATATTGTCAGCTACTCCAGCCTAAAATAAACAAATGCTGTTTGCAGTTGGAAAAAATGGCGAAATGAGAATTGTGAAAACATTTCTGAAATCACAGCAATAAAGGCCATGAAGATTCTTTCTAAAACACACAATATTATTCAGGGAAAATTTATATTTTATATTCCAGCTTCCACCATAATGAAACTAAATATATTTACATTTTAGTCATTTAGCAGACACTCTTATCCAGAGCGACTTACAGTAGTGAATGCATACATTTCATACATTCTTTTTTTTGTATTTTTTTGTACTGGCCCACTGTGGGAATCGAACCCACAACCCTGGTGTTGCACACACCATGCTGGCGTTGCAAACACCATGCTCTACCAACTGAGCCACAGGGAAGACATAATATATAATGAACTGAATTTTATAAAATGTCCAGAATGTGGTAAGAGTTTGGTTTATGAGCCAAAATTACTGTTTTTGGAGAACTGCTATACAAAATTAATTTACATATCACATAGCATGTTATCCAATTTACAGTACGAGCATGCATAACTCTACTGTGGTTGGCCATTTAACTGAATGGCAGAAGAAGATAGTGGAACATTTAAACATGATTTATGAAGTGATACGGGTGGTTCTCAACTTCAATCTACCAGAGCAAGCACCGCTGTTCAAATAAATCTGGACCCTGCCCTGTCTCCAGTCAGAGCTATTGAAATACATTTAGCCTGCAACGACTAAAAGTGCAGTTTCCAGGCAATTTTTTTGAAAGATTTATACCAGTTTGGCCTGAAGAACAAGGCAGGCCTCAGAGGCTCCAAACCGTAATGATATGTGAAGGTTATTGATCATGTGTAGGGATCCATGACAACCAAAAGTTAATGGCGGTTTGTGGACTTGATTGGTTCTTCACGGCGCAAAGGAGGAAAATCTTTCATCAATAGCTCACACTCTGCTAGGAAATGATTTTGGGTGAGAGAATAGATAGGAGATCGGGGGCTTTCGACAAGACCTTACGTCATTGAGAGAGGGAAAAGTTTCAGATTCAATGAGGGATTATACATTTGTAAAAGTGAGGCTTTGGTAATAGCCTATGCCATATCACAGCTACATTCCTGTATACTGTATATCAAAGACTAACCGATTCGATTTTGTCATTCCGGGCGTTTAATTCCAGACCTATGTATGTTTACAGGTGCATCATCTTCAAAGAGCTATCCCGAAAAGATAGGAAGGCTAGAGGGAATGGAGAAGGAAGGAAAACTGAACAACCGTCCTCTTTCCAATCGACTCACATCCACCGCACTCATCGCTAGCCTGAATCCCAGCTTAAGGAATTACTTGTTAGACTTGCCACAATTTATTAAACGATAACGAAGAGAAAGAGAAGCCCATGCTGTTGGGCAACATGGTCACCCTCTTCCTTACCCAACTCACCTCATAAACAACTCACTGGTAATACTGGGGGGAGAGAACAGGAAGGGGGGAGAGAATGGGAAGGGGGAGAGAACGGGAAGGGGGGAGAGAACGTCACAGTGCTACCTGCCAAACTCAGCCAAACTCAACCAAACATTACTTGATAACCCTAATAGGTTATTTTGACTTCAGATTTCCTTTTTCCGCGCTGGGCAGATTCAATTAAAGTCTGCAGAAATCCTTCTGACACTTAATTCGCTCTTGTCAGGGAGGGAGGTAAAGACGTGCGCTAACACACTTTCCTATTAAGATGTTAATGTGGACTTGGGCTACGCCAGTCTGTCATCCTAGGGGATAAACAGAGGCCTATGGAAATGTCAAGGAATTTTGCTCTCTCCCCTCCCCTTGAATAAAATGACTTCCTTTTTCTGTACTGGATGAGGGACTGGTGGATGAGGGAGGAGGTACTGGGTCCATGGTGGGTTTGACATTCCACTCAGTACTTGACACTAATTAACATAAACTGACAAATGGACTGGGCTCGGGGAACCGACTGTCGCCTCCCATCCTACATCGGGAGTGATCTGACCCCCAGTTGACCCCCACCCCTCCTTTGCCATCTCTGTCGGCCCACCCTCCCTTGCCAGCCTCAGTGCAGCGACTGTAGACAAATGACAGGGGGCTAGGGAACACAGGCAACAAAAATCTAACTGTAGATTGGAGTTTATGATGGATTGCAGCGAGGGGCGTCACTCAGGTCATAACGCAATCAGAAGAGGGGGAAATTGTAATTTGATAAAAAAGTCCACTGTGAACCAACATTGTTGCATTGTGTAATTTTAGAGAGGGCCAGATGGTTTGGAAATGAGTTTCTTCACTCTCATAACACAAACCAATGAACGCCTAATCTCATCCAGCCCATTCTGCCCCAGGAATATTCAATAATTCACAGAGAATTGGCATGGTAATGTAAACCCCTGAAATGTCCCTCCATCGAAATTGACTGCAATGAGTCACTTAATTATACGTATTGCATGGTGCTTATAGATGAGTCATTACCACCAACAACAATCCTTGTTAAACACTTAGGATTTAATGGTATAAAACTGGAGCAAACAGATATTGGCGTTAACAAAAATATAACAAGTTGTATATTTTCAGTTGATTGACCCAAAAATCTTTAGGCAGATTAACCCTCCAGCATGTGGATTAAGACCAAGACTTTATTCAATCAAAAACAGGTATACGATAGTTTTCAGGGTGAGGCAACACAACAATTCTTCATGTGTTGCACACTGGAAATTATATCCAGTTGACTTTTTTGTCTCACACAGTGCACCTGGTTTAAAATGAATCCAACTGTGCATTCTCGCAGCACAACAAAGTGTTGTTATGTCTAACCTAGAAACACCTGTTTCATGTTTTGTCTGAACAGGGCCCGAGTGTAAACGTCAGTAAAACCAAATGCTTCTGAAGCCGAAGTGCCAGCACCCAGTGAGCACAGCTAGGTACTCAGATCTCTTTATCCTCCATCACCCATCTTCTCCACAGGTGGCCCCCCCGTGGAGAAGGGAGATTGTTACAGACATGGCGAGATGGCACATTGGTGCTACCAGACGACGGACGTATTTCTCCATCCCCGGGCCTGGGGTGTTCCCCAGATTACTACCCAGACGCTGGAGCCCCCCCCCCCAAGGCCACACACTAGTCCTTTTAATTCTGCATTGTTCTTATCCCCAGGCTATCTTAACCCTGGGCTAAGCTTTAGACCTGGGCTAAGGATTCACACTTGTATTCCAAAGCACTGGGCTTACGGACAAACACACATTCTATCTCTGCCACGTGACCAATGTTAAATCATTTATTTACACATTATTTCCTCTTGCTTCTAGCCTTTTATTTCCAACAGTGATGGTTTGAATAAACCGTGCTGTTTGCCTGTCTGACCACGGAAACAATGTTTCACTTTTGACATATGATATCGCCCCTGTACAGTGAATGCTGTGCATGGACGAGACATAAACTTTTCTGATCCAGCCGAAATCATGCAACAATAATATTATCATGGATTGCTATATCCAATTAAATGTCAATAGAAAAGCTATGAAAACAGATGAAAATGAAGCATTTGCTGCCCTTCTAGTTGGAGAGTTTGTGGCTTCAGTTGGCTAGCTAAGTGAGATGTTAGCCAGCCTGCAGAGCTATCATTTTTGTTAGCCATAGCAACCAATGTTTTTGCATGGATAAAAGTATTTGGTTTCCTTGTCAATTTTTTGTCCTCAGATGGGAGTACTATAAATGTACTTATGAAAATACCATGCAGAACGCGTCACAGGCTTCACAAGTATATGTAAATTAAGTGAAAGTACAGCTTTTGTGATTGGACAGTGAAAATTCTATGTGTTGTTCTTGACCCCATTTCACACTGGCTATTTTGGCACCATGTTTCTGGGGCTGCAGTACACTGCAGTATAACTGCAGTTAGAGTGCAGTATAACTGCAGTATGTGGCAAATACGGCGTCCAAAATAACAGTTTTTTTACTGTGGTAATTTTGCAGTGTAAATGCAGTTAGAGTGCAGTATAAATCAAACTTTATTTGTCACATGCGCTGAATACAACAAGTGTAGACTTTACTGTGAAATGCTTACTTACAAGCCCTTAACCAACAATGCAGTTCAAGAAGAGTTAAGAAAATATTTACCAAGTAGACTAAAATAAAAAGTTATAATAAAAAGTAACACAATAAGAATAACTAGGCTATATACAGTGGGCACCGATACCGAGTCAGCGTGCGGGGGTACAGGTTAGTTGATGTAATTTGTACATGTAGGTGGGGGTGAAGTGACTATGCATAGATAAGAAACAGCGAGGAGCAGCCCGGTGGCGATTTGGCTAATTGTTCAGGAGTCTTATGGCTTGGGGGTAGAAGCTGTTGAGGAGCCTTTTGGTCCTAGACTTGGCGCTCCGGTACCGCTTGCCGTGCGGTAGGAGAGAAAACAGTCTATAACTTGGGTGACTGGAGTCTCTGACAATTTTATGGTCTTTCCTCTGAAACCGCCTATTACACAGGTCCTGGATGGCAGGAAGCTTGACCCTAGTAATGTACTGGGCCGTTCGCACTACCCTCTATAGCGCCTTACGGTCAGATGCCGAGTAGTTGCCATACCAGGCGGTGATGCAACCGGTCAGGATGCTCTCGATGATGCAGCTGTAGAAACCTTTGAGGATCTGGGGACCCATGCCAAATCTTTTCAGTCTCCTGAGGGGGAAAAGGTTTTGTTGTGTCCTCTTCACAACTGTCTTGGTATGTTTGGACCATGATAGTTCGTTGGTGATGTGGACACCAAGGAACTTGAAACTCTCAACCTGCTCCACTACAGCCCCCCTCAATGTTAATGGGGGCTTGTTCGGCCCGCCTTTTCCTGTAGTCCATGATCAGCTCCTTCGTCTTGCTCACATTGAGGGAGAGGTTGTTGTCCTGGTACCACACTGCCAGTTCTCTGACCTCCTCCCTATAGGCCGTCTCATCGTTGTCAGTGATCAGGCATACCAATGTTGTGTCGTCAGCAAACTTAATGATGGTGTTGGAATCGTGTTTGGCACGCAGTCATGGGTGAACAGGGAATTCAGGAGGGGACTAAGTACACACCCCTGAGGGGCCCCAGTGTTAAGGATCAGCGTGGCAGACGTGCTGTTGCCTACTCTTACCACTTGGGGGCTGCCTGTCAGGAAGTCCAGGATCCAGTTGCAGAGGGAGTTGTTTATTCCCAGAGTCCTTACTTAGCTTAGGGATGAGCTTCATGGGCACTATTGTGTTGAACGCTGAGCTGTAGTCAATGAACAGCATTCTCATATAGGTGTTCCTTTTGTCCAGGTGAGAAAGGGCAGTGTGGAGTTATTCTGCAATTACTGCATCCAAAATACCAGTTACTCCACTTTTACTGCAGTTTCAAAATGGTAATCTTTTTTTCTAAGGGTGGGCTTAGGTGCAGTGTAAACGTGCCTGCTATGGGCCAACCTGGTGGGCCAGCCTGGTTACGCCATTTCGATACAGCTATGACCGGAAGTGACTTTTCGGAGCAGGTTAGGAGAGCATTTTGGCTAACCATAAGACTTTTCCTAACCTTAACCTAATTATTTTAACCTGCTACATTAATTATCCTAACCTACTGCGTAAGTTCTCCTAAGCTGCTACCAAAGTCACGTCCAGTTGTAGCTGTATCGAAGTGGAGTGTTTTTAGGGAATCTCGGAAGCTCAACTAAGCTCATGCAAATGTAACCGATGTGAAATGGCTCGCTAGTTTGCGGGGTGCGTGCTAATAGCGTTTCAATTGGTGACGTCACTCGCGCTGAGGCCTTGAAGTAGTTGTTCCCCTTGCTCTGCAAGGGCCGCGGCTTTTGTGGAGCGATGGGTAACGATGCTTCGTGGGAGGCAGTTGTAGATGTGTGCAGAGGGTACCTGGTTCGAGCACAGGTAGGAGCAAGGAGAGGGACGGAAGCTATACTGTTACACATGGCGAGGGAAAGTGTCTGAGGTGGAAAGTTAGAATTGCATGCACATATACAGGCAAGGCTAAAAACAGGCCTCAAAAGCCGAATGATTTCAATGAATACTATTTACCATTATGTCCAGAAAGGTGATATCTTATTGTGAACTGTACAAAGAAAGTGCTGAATAGATGGGAGCAAAATGAGTGAAGGTAAAGAATGAAAATTTGCAACCAACAACTTTTGCTTTTAGAAACATCTATGTAAATCTAAAGACAATAATTATTTTCAGCTGCCAGAATACAACACTCAACCCAAGGAAAGGTGATGTATTGAATTCAGAGAGCCGTTCTCTCCTTTGTATGGAGAAAATGGTAGACAGAACGCCAATAGGATAGTCTCTAGATCTCCATCAGACAACAACTGAAACTCTGAACTTGAGTACAAACATCCAAGTGACATTTAATTCTGGGTTTTCAAAGTCCAAGACAAAAACCTAAAGAGAAAGAAGTATAGGTCCCAACAAAGCTCTGTGTGGATACAGGACCTTGGGGTTGAAGTGAAATACCAGTGTGAACACAGTCTTGATGAGGGGAAGGAAAGGATGACTCTCAGGGGGTGTCCATCTACAGACCACAGTGGGAGTGCTATCATGCGGGGTTACTCTCAAACACACTTTCCTGATAGAGTTGGTGACCGGCCCCTATAGGAAGTCACCCGCGGACAATGGAGTCACGTTTACACTCGCTGAGGGCTGGTTAGCTTGAGAGGGTCGAGGCACTCTGCTTTCCACACCTTTTGTAACCCGAGACACATCCTCCAACACTCAGAGAGGAAAACACAGGCGTGATGTAGTCTATAGCGTTTTGCTGCTGTGATGTGGCGACATGTCGTGTGTGAGTAGCAGCACCTTCCTGAGGTGTTCAACAATTTGGGATTATTTTGGACCAAAAACACCGCCAAAGAAGGAGCGTTCTTTTGAGATTGGTCCCCTCACGCTTTTTCCAGCGGGACACCGTGGGGTAATTTCCCTCCCTCTCTCTTGATCTATCCATCTATCTTGTCAGTGGGAAAGAAGAGAAAACAGAAGAGTCTATGTCTATACTGTTTGCTGAGAATGTATTGTACCCAGTCACCCACACCTCCCTGTGGTTTCTTTACAGTCTGGGTTCTGATCTAGCCCAACACACTCCAATTTACCACCAAACAACTTGAATGACAAACGCCCAAGCTATATACTAGAGTCCCACAGGGATCTGACTCTGTCCTCCCTGCTCTCCTTTCCCCCCGCATTCTTTCTTTCTCTCCATGACTGTTTTGCTAAGCGTCGCCAGAGGATAGAGAGGGTGAGTGTTTCCAGCCCTCTCCCAGTTGTTTGCTGTTTATGTGGAGAGATAGTGTTGGTTTTCTCTCCACCACCGCCATCCATCCCCGCTCTTGTGAGTGGAGCCTGTAGCCACACTTGATCTTGCTCTCAGAGTCAATTACTTCGCTTCCTTGGGATAAGGCTGCTGTTGTTTTTCAGCATCCGGGATTGGGGCGCTCATTGTCAAGTTCTAATAACTTTCTCAAATGAAGCACACGATAGCAATAGGCCTCGATGCTATCCTCTGGTGGACAATTAAAATGGTATTCAGTCTGGCCTATCGCCATCTCTCCTTGTTTTGTTGCCTTTTGACATTTAGCACGCACACACAAACACACTCATATGAACTCTTTCAGTAAATCTCCACCAGGTATTTCAAACACATTAGCCGAGCCAATTCAATGAGCATCGCTCACTGAAATCAAGGATACTTTAAGTGTTTCCTTGAAAATATCCTCTCTGTTTCAATATGCAAAATGTGTGAATTACCGAGCCAATTTCAAGAAAGGCCACTCCAACAGCTTTTCAGCCTGCTTTTTTTCAATGCTTATGGTAAACTGTTGCAACATAAATAAATCCCAATCTGAGGTCACTAACTCTCTTGGTACATAGACTACTATAAAGTCTATAGTGATCCATACAATGAGGTAGCCTATATTTTCCATTTGTATGAACTATTCTAGAAAGGTTATAGGCAAGCTTAAAGAGACGTAGGCCTAGATTCAATCCGGGCTGTGGAAGATCCACGTTAGAGCGTGATTGACATTTAAAGGTAATTTCCGATTGAGGAGCTGACATATGCAGCGTTTGCCGTGTGTGAGTGTGTGAGAGTTAATTTCTGTGAATTTGACTCTCTTATGAATGAATGGTAAGTGTATGTGAATGTACCCAAGTGAGTGTGCTTGTGTGTTTCTAAGTCTCTGACTGAGTCTGTAAATATATGATTACATTTGTTGCTTTCTGTGGTATGGAAACTGCGTGCCCGATCATGGCGGTGTGTCGCTCTGGACTGTCATCCGCTGAGGTCTGTATGTGTGAATAATGAGAAGAAATAAGGAGGACATGCCATTTTCAGCTTTAATATCTCATGATTAGGGCCTAATTAGATGGCTCCACAAGGAGGTGAAGCACGGCAACAGGCCATCTTGGGCTCTGCTGGAGTGTGTTGCTGTGGTAGTGTCCACAGGGCAAAACACGTGTACAAGTGAGTGTATGTGGGACTACTAGATCATAACTCTGAAGTATGTTGTGTCAATCTTGTATATCACACAGGCGCAATGGTAATACTACATAGCAGCATGTTGATATATGTGTGCTATCCTTCTCAACGTCATACTTAAGCAGGTCTTATACGTTGAAGGTATAAGGTATGAAGGTCAGTGTTTTTACCAAACATCAATGTGCCGATAGAGGTTAAGGATTTGTGAAAAAAACGAATTCACCGTGAAAATGTTCTGATTCAAGTTTAACTTTACTTCCACTCGCATGGTGGTTGTCTTGGCATTGAAAAGAGTGCATCACAAGTCCAGTGTAATTTTATTACTTGTTTTCTCTCAGGTGCCACTTTTAAGATGGATGTGAATTTCCATCATTCCCATACATATTAAATAAAAATTGCATTACTTTTATCCTTAAACATATAACATTTGTGCATTGTAATTTCAGAATATGTCCATAACGCAGTGCCTTCAGAAAGTATTCACACTCCTTGACTTATTCCACATTTTGTTGTGTTACAGCATGAATTCAAAATGCATTATACATTTTTTTATCACCCATCTACACACAATACCCCATAATGACAAAGTGAAAACATGTTTTTAGAAATGTTTGCAAATTAAACTCTTCAAGCGCTGTCAAATTGGTTGTCTTGTCATAGATTTTCAAGTTGATTTAAGGCAAAAGTGTAACTAGGTCACTCAGGAACATTCAAGGTTGTCTTGGTAAGCAACGCTAGTGTATATTTGGCCTTGTGTTTTATGTTGTTGTCCTGCTGAAAGGTGAATTTGTCTCCCAGTGTCTGTTGGAAACCAGGTTTTCCTCTAGGATTTTAGTATTGTGGAGTAATAACTACAATGTTGTTGATCCATCCTCAGTTTTCTCCTATCACAGCCATTAAACTTGGTAACTGTTTTAAAGTCACCATTGGCCTCATGGTGAAATCCCTTAACGGTTTTCTTCCACTCTGGCAACTGAGTTAATACTACTTTGACATTGTGGGGTATTGTGTGTAGGCAGTAACTCAATCTCAATTGTATCATTTTCAGGCTGTAACAAAATGTGGAAAAAGTCAGGGGGTGTGAATACTTTCTGAAGGCACTGTATGTCTGTAGTAATTGTAGAATAATAGTGTTTCACAATATTTTTCCAACCCAAATTATTTTTGTCCTGACACAAAATTGCACCTATTTGTCAATAAAAGTATTTTCTTGTCGAATAGGAAGGCTGCACCCTCCCTGTCTTCTATCGGTGTAATTTAGAGGCATGGCCATCTCTTCATGAGCACAACCAATAATGGTTTTATTGTGAAGGTGTAGACTACATTGCATGGATTTATTAAACTTTTTAAAGTGTATATGTTCCAAAGGTTTGTATCAGTGGCTTGTGTAGAAGCCAGGAGATGCTAAATGTGTTTATGTTAATTAACAGTCAATTACTGTGAGACCGGCAGTTATTTGCTTGACAATCACCGGCTGATGAAATTTCGTGACCGCCACAGCTCTAGTTGAGACCTCACGCTGTTAAGATTTGAAAATCCAACAGTTGTATTAGAAGGGGTTGGCGCTGGGGGGCTGTGTGTGGTGTTCTCCTAGTTTCCAGAGGGGGGCTTCATTTTATATGTCGCTCCTTTAAGTACCACCATTTGAGTAAGTGTACGGTAAAGTCAGAGGCAGTTCAACAAAGAACAGTGAATTAAATGACACAGAGGAAATGGCTTAAAAAAAAACAAATTAACAAGAGGATTTGTCTCCGTGCGCAACTTGCCAGCGACACATTTACCCAAACCACCAGCTGGGAAGATGTGTCTCTTTCCGCATTCTCTGAAATATAAATCATAACCTCCGAGAGCGTGCGGAAACAAGGTGTCCACGTGCCAAACAAAGCACGCCGCCGTTTCGCGAGTGCGATCAATTTGTAGGGGAGGAATGCCAACCCCTGGGGGGGACACGAAAGTATCTCATTCAGATCAGGCAGCAGGCTGATCTGAATGACAGGAGATCTGCTAATTGGATCTTCTAATCTGGTAATTAAGCATTAGTGATTGCAGTGGTGCAGCTGTGCTGCCTGCGGATAGGAAGAAAATCAAAAGACAGCAGCATCAAGCAGGTGGGTGCCATACAAAGCTACATACATATAGTACATGTGTTACTGCATAGCCTCATTAGATATAACTGCATCACAACTGCACTGTCTCTGCTGCTAAAAAGCCCATTGAGACAATCTAATGATGTCAGTTTAATATTTTGCCTCCTAGATAATGTACTTGTAAATAAAGTAGCCCAGCTTAATACAAGTCAAGAAGCCTTTTGAGACAGAATGTGTGTGACTAGACATTGGTTACTGCTTGTTTAACTTGTAAGAAAGAACGTGTATACAAGTTGACAGACAGTCAGATGAGTGTGTGCCAAAAACTTAATTAGTTGGATGGTTTGATTCTTTGGAGTGAATTTATTTTAATTCTCACTAACCAACAAAATGTAAAAAGAGAGGTCAAACTGTTCTGTTTCTACTTCCTTTACAGAAGAGAAAGCATCAATAACAGTGTATTCTCCTTTTATTATAAATACAGTGTTTATTTTCAATAATAATTAGCTATTTGAGATATGTGTTCCAGATAGAAGAATCCCACTGGGCAAAAAGTGGTTGAATCAACGTTGTTTCCATGTCATTTCAACCCAAAAATCTAAAAGATGATGCATCAATGTGGAAAACTGTTTGAATTTGCAAAAAATCAACATAAGGGTCTTTTGTAATTTTGTCACCCAACATTTAACCTAAATCCCAATGACATGGTGACATTTTTTGTTGAATTCACGTTAATCGACAAATCAACAAAATGTAATTTAAAACTAGATGTTGAACTGACTTCTGTTCCCAGTGGGGTGTCTCTTTTTATAAAATGACAAACCGTGATTATAATTAGCGATTACACTGAAGGATGGCGTATTGAAGACAACAACCCGGATCTATTCAATTATATTTTCACTAAATGTCCTTGGCAGACAACCTCTGGGGTTGCTTTGAAAGGGTTTACAGTTAAACATATTAACAATCTAATTACTTCAAAAACATAAAACTCAGGTGAGGCTGAATAGAGAAAAAAAACAAAATCAAAGTTATCATTTAATTTCCAAAATCATGATCTGGGATAGCTTTGCCATTTTGTTCTAAATTGTTTAGTTAATACATTTAATCTGGGTGCCATGGTAACAGTAGACGGATAGGTGGAAGGCATGACGTCTCTCCAAAAGCTGTTTCAATCCATGGAAGAGTATTATTAGTGCGTGACTAAGGCTTCTCTATTATGAGATATGGGGATAGTGGGGAAAGGTGAAAATAATGTAAATTAATACAAAGTCTTTTATGGTTTTCCCTACACTTGTACAGCTATTATGTACATAATGAATGAGAAATTGGGTTCTGTGCTTTTCTATGAAGTCCCCTCTCCATTCACGGAGTTTGGGGTCAGGATTTTACTGAAAGAAAAAAGTATTTCACTCATTGTGAAAATGAACCAAGTTCTCTGAGTTGCATGCATCTTCTGTCTCTTAGGAAAGACCTACATTAATTTGGATGTTTTCAATAGAGCTCTCTCAGTATCTTGGCAACCATTTGAAATCCTCATCGAGACTTTGATATAATCATGGACTAAGAAAAATATAGACCCAACAAACATAACTGACAAGTAAAATCTATGATTTTTATTTCTTTATTTTATTTCACCTTTATTTAACCAGGTAGGCTAGTTGAGAACAAGTTCTCATTTGCATGATCTCTAAACTAAGAAAGTTTGAATAAGAACTAGTTCATGGTTCCCTCCATAACCACGTCCTAACGTATTCCAGCGGCCTACTATGTTTGTCAGGATGTTCAGAGGACTCGACAGGCCCAGAGACTCTGCAGCTCATCTCCTAGATACACCGCCAGCCCTGTTAATGGGAGGCAGAGGAAGAAAAACTGAACAGCGGAGCAATAACTGCTTTTGCTTCACTGTTTGCCCTTTCTTCTCCTCTACCGTCTGTTTATCGTCCCCTCTCCAATTCCCCACCCCTCTCTGTCACCAAGCTGCCCGGAGCCTTGTCATTACCGTATTGGCCGACAAACTCCCCAAGATTTATATTTACAGTAGCGAGGGTCGGACAGGAGTGGGCCGCCGGTGTGGCGCGGAGGCAGGGGAAGGAGAGGAGGGCAACCTTTACAAGCCGGTTAAACCAAATGGATTTTTAGCTTGACAGAGAGTGCCTGAGGAGTCTTTGTATCAGACAAACAAACCACCCCATTAAATTCCAGCTGCTTTAATGTAGTTGTGGGCAAAGAAAAAAAGGAAAAGCAGAATATCCTGTGGCAAGTAAAGAATTAGGGACAGATGTTGTGGCAGGGCTCGGTTAAAATTGGACTCTGATGTTGCTTATTTTCTTAGTGAGTCAACATCTAGATCCCCCCACTGTGTGTGTTGGGGTGCCATGTGTATATAACATGACAAAAAAAGAATTATGTAAATATGTGTAAACAACACAAGACACCACTGGGGACCATTTGTCCATTGTGCGAGAGCCAGGGGAAGTGAGTTTTGTCAGGGCTAATCCAGGATAAGATGTCCCTTCCAGGGAACAGTGCAAAGCCTGGGGCGAGCAGGTCCCGTTTGTCAAAAGCTTCCCTCATTTCCTGAGAAAAGACGGATAAAGGCTAATTCTTGTCCTTGGCTGCCATGGAAGCAGTCGACCCACACCGGCGAGCATACGCAGAGGTTCGCATTGACAGCCATCACCTTTGCCTCACTGCGGTGGTGGCCATGTAGAAGAACCCTCTGGGGAAAGGGTTCTACATGGAACCCGAAAGGGTTCTACATGGAACCCAATAGGGTTCTACCTGGAACCAAAAAGGGTTTGTTCTTCAAAGGGTTCTTCTATGGGGACAGCCAAAGAACCCTTTTAGGGTCTAGATAGCATCTTTCTTTCTAAAAGTTTACAGCTGGTTGATGGCTTTGAGTTGGACAATGAAACCTCCACAAAAAGCAGGCAAAAAAAGTGGAAGGAATAAAATGTTGCAATGCATGAATGTCAGCCTAGCAGGGTGTTTTCATTTCCTAGCTGTAGGCCACTGTGAGCTGTCATTATCAGGTTTTTGGGTGATTTTTGGTCCCTTTCTGAGGACATACAGCACAATCCTGTAGTGCTTTCTCGGTGAGGCCATTGTTCACAAAGCACGCAGTGATAATGGAGTCCAGAGTGTCGAGAAGAGGTGATCTGTAATCCAAAACCTCACCTCAAAGGGGTCTCTGCTCTCATGTATATGAATTATGGGAAATTTTTTACATCAAAGAGCGTCTATTATCCCTCTATTCCACAGATCGGCTCATTTTTCAGCCAGTCATTGTACCGGTGCTTTAAAAGGCTTGTGACATTCAGAATGTACATTCTTTCTTTGCGGTGTAGAGCTTAAGAGCAAACCAACCAACAAATTAAGGCAGATTTGGAAACACATTTCCTACAAGAGGCCAAAACAAATCTTTACACCATGTAGAGAACTGAAACCCAAAAAACTACTGGCTAAGAAGCCTTGCCAGAGAATTACAAACTGTACCTCTGTTTACCCAACATTTCAAACAGGGCCATGGAAGTGAAAATGGGAGAATAATTGAAGAAAATGGCTTAAATGAAGGGCCAGAGCCTTGGAAGATAGCATTTGGCGTGGGCTGCGAGCAATGGAGAGGAACTGCAGGTGACTGAGGAACTGTTGATTCAGTAGACAAAGCTAATTTCCACACTCATCTGCCCCACTGCTAGAAACCACCCCCACTGATTCTCGCTTCCCGCCAACCACCAGGGCGTCTAGGCCCAAGACGGCCCCTCGGTGGTCCATTTAATGTCAGCCGAGGATGAGTTAGAGAGGGAGAAGAAGGAGGGGAAGAGGGTCCCTTTTTGGTTGTCTGCCTTAATAGTTTGCGAGTCTCCTGGCTAATTATGGCAGCATATGCGCCTCACCTGAGAGAGCCCCACAAGTGGCAGGCTCACAGACACAACACGTGCTACAAACACACACAGAGCGTGCTCAAAATTACAAACGCATCTCACATGAAACCCACACATACATGTACCATCAACATGCTAAACTTATGCCATACATATTCAGCTCACGTACACGTACACACAGACAGATACAGCTCTCACGACATACTTGCCATTTAAATGCATGGTGTGTCTACACAGTCTCTCACCTAATTTCCCACCCGTTAGCATGACTTCCAAATCCAGTGGACTAAGGCAGTAATCAAGGAGTCAATGAAAACCCTGACAACTCCGAGAGACCCGAGAAATAAACACACCGGGGGAAACAATAGGATTCGTCTTGTGACGAATCCTCTAGGTGACTCAAAGTCGTGTTCCCGTAATTTACTGACCAGGTCTGAATATTAATGGCATACAAAGCCTAGTTTATAACTGATTGTGCCCACATTTTCAGATATGCATCTGCACATGGTATTAAAATGTGTCTCTTATCTGTCCACTGTGCAACCAGATTTTCTGGTCCCTCCCTTTATCTTTATTTATTTAAGACACATATTGATGCCATAAGTCAATGGTGCCACCTGTCAATGATTTTAGAAGGCGGGATAATGATGATTTAAATCAGGGATGGGCAACTCCAGTCCTTGGGGGCCGGAGTGGTGTCACACTTTGCCCCCATCCCTAGCAAACACAGCTGATTAAACTAATTGCATTCCAAACTGAAGATCATGATTAGTTGAGTATTGCAGTCAGGTGTGTTAGCTGGGGCTGGTGCAAATGCGTGACACCAATCAGGCCCCCACGGACTGAAGTTGCACATCCCTGATTTAAATAGTTTCACTGTCCAGATCCGTCTACACTTGTAAGATATCAAGACACAATGCATACTTCAATACCTCCTGAGGTGGTCAGGAAGATCTGATCACAATCAGATCACAATGTATCTTTTAATCATCTACACCTGTCTGAAAATGTGGGCACAATCAGAATGTGGAAAAGATCAGGAACAAGGATGCATGTTAGAACCAGGTATAAACGGGGCTCAAATGTGGCAAACTCTGTTCCCTATTAAATGGAAGAGATAAGTCTTCCGCTTCATCTGCTGCAGTTCCAGCTGGGAGCAAAGTGGCCCTTATTCCGCCGTCTTCCCGCTCCACCATCGCTTTCCCAGTGGCTTCCTGGGCCTAGCTCAATTATACCCTCCTTCTCTCACACACCGCCCTGACAGGCACGTTGGCAGGAGTGTCTTTTCCAGCGTGCTCACCTCTCCAGATAGAAGATTAGCAGGCAGAGCTCGTTATCAACTAATGGAACAGACTTTAGGCCTGTTCCATCCTCCGACCATGCCCTTTTCAAAAAGGAAGTGTGGATAAGAGCAGAAGATTCTGTTGAAGATATAGAGATGTAGCCCCCATGCCAACCCAAACAGGGGCTCTCAAGTGTAGCATTATGCAGAGCAAAATGTCTGTTTCTTGAAACAAGAAGTTCAATAATGCTGGCTTCTCTCTGCCACAACAAGCAGGGGCATCACCATGGTGACAGCTTTCAGGGGAGAGGTAGTTAGCTAGTGCTGGCACTCTTCGGCATGTAAAACAGGCGCGCATCAGCAGAGGCTCAGCTCATGTCAAACAGAGGCTTAAGTTACTTTGCGCTGAGACAGAGAGAGAGAGAGATACATAAATAAGCTGTTGCTTAATGTTCCCAAGCAGCAAATGTCACTTTTCCTGAGGATTGCAGGGAGTTTACTTCAGATGTTTTGTACTATTGGGGGTGACTTTGTGATTGCTTCAGGAATATGAATGAAATATTCTGAGTAACATTCAGAAAATCAGAGGGCTCTCAGCTACACATTGGGCAATGGTGAGATGGTATTTCCTGGCCTTGAGGTAATTCAAGCATGAAGAACAAGGTAGGACAACAACCAAAATCATGTACTCTAAAATGTCATGCATGAAATGGACACACACAACCCCCCCCCCCCCCCCCCAAAAAAAAGCACACCAGTCCTTGAAATTCAATTGCATTACTTTGACCATGAGGTGAAATAGTATTGCCTTGCCACCACCACACCTTCTGCCTTAATCTGTGTGGGGATCTGAAATAATACTGACACTGGCTTTACGGCGGGCTTCTTGCAGATATCTTTTTTGCAATCACAAGTTACTTAAGGCACATCATCAAACAACTGGCCTGGACATGCTAGCCTCATGTTTGTAAAGGCCAGAGTGAAACGTGTTGGCTTTGGAAATTAACAGAGAGAACGAGGGACCAACCCTGAATGCATTCGCACAGCGCAAGACAGAGGACACACTCTGAAGAATGCATTCTTTGAGATAAAACACCAACATCATTTATCGTAAAATAAAACACACAAGATGACACATTATTGATAAATCAGATTGAAAAAGTCAGCACCCCAGGCAGTTTGAAACTAAATACACAGTGGGTCAGGTAAAGGAAACGCTGTGAATACCGCTGGTGCCAGTGTGTGGCGATAGAAGTGCTGTCTGACAGCGAGGCTGACGTGCTGATAAGGGTTTGATCTATCTGACCAGGACAGCAATGCGTCTCCCGGCCCTGCACTGTAATTCATATTCCTGAGGCAACCCCACTTCAGCTCTACGCCGCAAAGGAGTAACAACAACTTGGCCTTGTAGTATCCATCTCCAAAGCAACTGAATAGAGCTTCAGCTAGAGTGAAGCACTTCTGACAAAGGGGACGATGCAAAAATGTAGCATAAATACACAAATGGGACTGCTTTACTTTGGTGGTAGTGTACTGGTTACTCTTCCCTATAGTATCTTTCTACCCCCTTCAGTCAAACCCCACCCCCCTCTTATTTATGTAACATCTTGTTTCTAGGCTTTACCGAGGGTAAAATAGATTTATCAGAGAGCAGAAACATCTCCCAAACAGTGAAAGGGCACCAAAACAACAAGAACACATTTTGTAACGATAGAATGCAAATGTGTAATACTTCTGCGACAGCTTAATATTTCACATTGACCTGTGTGAAACTTGTTTTGTTGGTATCTTTGTATTCCATGAACCTTGAATGACTCAAATATTTTTTAAGGCCACTGAATAGGTTTCTGAACAGAATGCAAAGGTACAGTTTTATCAATATGTCTATCTTGCCGATAAAGAAAAGCTATAATGCTATACTCAGAAGCTAGCTTAACCTTAAAAGAGAGTTGCATGCGTCTTACTGATCACAAACATTGATTTAGCAGTTGGTGTGAGATAAAGCTGCTTGACATTTTGCATAAAACACATTTCACACCAGAGTTGGCATTATGTTAAAGGTTACTTCAGGATTTTGACAATGAAGCCATTTATCTACTTCCCCTGAGTCAGATGAACTCATGGATACCATTTTTATGTCTCTGCATCCAGTATGAAGGAAGTTAAGAGGTAGACTCAGCAAAAAAAGAAACGTCCTCTCACTGTCAACTGCGTTTTTTTCAGCAAACTTAACATGTGTAAATATTTGTATGAACATAACAAGATTCAACAACTGAGGCATAAACTGAACAAGTTCAACAGACATGTGACTAACAGAAATTGAATAATTTGTCCCTGAACATAGGGGGGTCAAAATCAAAAGTAACAGTCAGTATCTGGTGCGGCCACCAGCTGCATTAAGTACTGCAGTGCATCTCCTCCTCATGGACTGCACCAGATTTGCCAGTTCTTGCTGTGAGATGTTACCCCACTCTTCCACCAAGACATCTGCAAGTCCCCGGACATTTCTGGGGGGAATGGGCCTAGCCCTCACCCTCTGATCTAACAGGTCCCAGACGTGCTCAATGGGATTGAGATCCGGGCTCTTCACTGGCCATGGCAGAACACTGTCTTGCAGGAAATCAAACACAGAACGAGCAGTATGGCTGGTGGCATTGTCATGCTGGAGGATCATGTCAGGATGAGCCTGCAGGAAGAGTACCACATGATGGAGGAGGATGTCTTCCCTGTAACGCACAGCGTTGAGATTGCCTACAATGACAACAAGCTCAGCCCTTGATGCTGTGACACACCACCCCAGACCATGACGGACCCTCCACCTCCAAATCGATCCCGCTCCAGAGTACAGGCCTCGGTGTAACGCTCATTCCTGCGACGATAAACGCAAATCCGACAATCACCTCTGGTGAGACAAACCGTGACTCGTCAGTGAAGAGCACTTTTTGCCAGTCCTTTCTGGTCCAGCAACGTGCCCACAGGTGACGTTGTTGTCGGTGATGTCTGGTGAGGACCTGCCTTACAACAGGCCTACAAGCCCTCAGTCCAGCCTCTCTCAGCCTATTGCAGGCAGTCTGACTACTGATGGAGGGATTGTGCGTTCCTGGTGTAACTCGGGCAGTTGTTGTTGCCATCCTGTACCTGTCCCGCTTCTATCTCTGACAGGTTAGTGTGAGGAGGTAGGGAGGGGGACCTCTAGTAGGACCCCTCCGGTCCTTTCTTGTATGACACCTGGCTGGGGTGGGTCAATCTGTCTTTGGCAGGCTAGTGCGAGAAGGTAAGGGAGGAGCCCTCTAATAAGACCTCTTCAACCCCCCCTGGTAGGACGCTGCATGTGTGATGTTCGGACGTACCGATCCTGTGCAGGTGTTGTTACACGTGGTCTGCCACTGCGAGGATGATCATCAGTCCGTCCTTTCTTCCTGTAGCGCTGTCTTAGGCGTCTCACAGTATGGACATTGCAATTTATTGCCCTGGCCACATCTGCAGTCCTCATGCCTCCTTGCAGCATGCCTAAGGCATGTTCACTCAGATGAGCAGGGACCCTGGCCATCTTTCTTTTGGTGTTTTTCAGAGTCAGTAGAAAGGCCTCTTTAGTGTCCTAAGTTTTCATAACTGTGACCTTAATTGCCTACCGTCTGTAAGCTGTTAATGTCTTAACGACCGTTCCACAGGTGCATGTTCATTAATTGTTTATGGTTCATTGAACAAGCATGGGAAACAGCGTTTAAAGCCTTTACAATGAAGATCTGTGTTATTTGGATTTTTACGAATTATCTTTGAAAGACAGGGTCCTGAAAAAGGGACGTTTCTTTTTTTGCTGAGTTCAGTTTCGCAAACCAATACTAACTAGCATTAGCACAATGACTGGGAGTCTATGGTATCTTCTAGCACTTACCACAGACTTTCAGTCATTGCGCTAACGCTAATTAGCATTTAAGATAACGCTAGTTAGCAACTTTCTTCATACTGGACACAGAGACATAAAAATGGTATCCATGAGTTCATCTGACTCTGGGGAAGTAGATAAAGGGCTTCACTGCCAGAATCCTGATGTATCCCTTTCAGGGTGAGAAGGGGTTAGATAAATTGTGTGTATACAGTACCATACCTCCCTCCACAGCTCCTTGCCCCAAATACCTTTACATGTCTGCATATGTAAAATCATATCGGGTTTCACCAATGTCCTATTTGAATAGTGGAAATTGCAATAACTTATTCTGGGACTTATAGCAATTATAAGTGATACATCATAGGCAAGGCAGACATTACTCCACAAGGTTAACATTACCCTTGTGACATGGTATTTAGAATGGCAGTTAACTGCGAGAAAGCAAAATTATAACCTGGCTACATGTACCACGTAGCATACTACAGTATGTAGTCAAGCTTCAGTGCCTTTCCCCCTCAGAAAACACCACTTACACACTGCACACCCAGGCTGGTGCTGCTACTCAAAGAACAAGTAATAGGGCACTTCCTATGCCTGAAAAGCCAAGTAGAAGGGCACTCCATGTCTCAAAACACTAGCTGCATACAAAAATGTCTTGTCCTCTGAGGTCTATGAATAGTCTGCTGTTTGTGGCCCATGTGGACAGAAACCAAGCGGTAATTATCTGGCAAACTGAACAACGTCGTCTGAGTACCAGGTGATCTATCACCTTACAAAACCAGCCATTTAGACATCATTTAAATTCATGATTTTCTTTTTTGAGGCAGGTCAATATTTAATACTTTTGTGCGCAAAATGAGAACACTGGAGGCAAATGTCAACAAGTACTTATGCACACTCATGTGTTGTCATGGAGATATTATCTGGTGTTCAATTAAGAGTGGCCATTTTGATTAAACCCAAAAGGGGTGTTTTTTTTAATTAAAATGTACTGGCGAGGATTTCTAACACAAATACACACTAACAGACAGAAAGACAGGCGGACGGACAGACGGACAGACATAGACACATGAAGGATGGATAGTCATACAATAGACTGGACCCATTCTGTATGTGCTGTAGCCAACTCTTCTTGTGTTGTCATGGTATACATGTATGGCATGACAAGGAACAAACACAGAGAGGAGTTAGCTAAAAGGACAAAATGGCTAAAAGGACCAGCAGGTTAGTCATACAAATGCCCAATTCCAAACTGACGCCTAATTCCTTTCTTATAGGGGAATTGGGCCTACACAGTAATGTGTAAGCAATGCTGGCAAAATTCCACCTAGCCTATCAGAGGGCAAAGTTGAGCTATTACCATGTTGGCTATACCCTTCTGATTCTTTAAGTGTTTAAAGGCTAGGGGATGTTTTGGGATTAAGCAATAGATGTACAAACAGACAGAAATACGCGCATGCAGACACAAACAAGCAGAGACAGACGGACACAGTAACAAATCATTGTTTCATGTACAGGAGGCATTCATCCACAGTGTGGCAGTCAGTACAGTAGGGTAATCAAAAGGAGAGTGAGAACTTTAAAACAGCGCTGGTTATCAGGTGTCATGCTGCGGTGGGGCATGCTGTGGCGGGCAGACGAAAAAGAAGAGTTGGGAAGAGATACCAACCGTGTGCTGCGGGTTCAGTGCTGGGCGTAGTGTCTGAGCACACAAGGACGGAGGGACAGTAGTGGTGGAGGGAGGGAACAGGAGGAACGTGGCATGCAAAAAAAGGAGAAATGGGGACGGGAGGGAGGGAGAAAACAAATGGAACCCATAAGCAAGCATTCAGAGACCATTACATGACAAAGACTAAGACACAAGGCTTAAGGGAAATCAAAGGGAACCAAAGTAGTGCAAAGATAAAACACAACACACACACATTGGACATCAAACTGTGAGGGGAGCACCATTGCCGCTTATGGGAGGACGGCAGCAATCGTGGCGGCGTAGACAGCGTTCACATGGTACACAGACAGCTCATCAATAAAATACAACCGCACACACTCCTGCATTATGTTGAAGGCCAATGTGTGACTGTGGGGAGCTGGGGAAAACATTTTACATTTCATTTACAAAGGGCAGATTTCGGTATGGCTGTGCATATTTTGATCAATATGATATGACTTAGGGAATCTCAATAAAAACCACTGAAATAACCTTTGTCAAATGCAATCATACTAACCTTGATGTGACAAACCGCAATGGTACAGGGCACGCATATTACCCATAGGACCTTTGAGTTGTGAAATATATATCTTTTTTGGTGACTTGGATCCTCAGCAGAGAAAATATCTGTTGTTGCGCAGTATAAAAGCACTGCATATGAAAACCTTTATTCATTGTTTATATTTCAGTATTTGTTTTTATGATAAAATGACATCAAGAGTATTTCAATAAAATAAATGTGGTTTGCAGAGGACATTGGAGGATAAAACAGGCACTTTGAATTAGCTGTTTATTTAACTTATTCTCTCTCCCTTAACTATAAGTATCCATGATGGATCAATATAAAAAAAAGCCCATTTGTTTTTCTGTTGTAAATCCAAAATGTACTATCGCAAATTAGTCCAATTAACAAAACATCATTGTCATTGTCCCCATGGAGCGCCATTGTGGGGACACAAGCAAAGGTTGTTTCCCTTTACCTCACTTCAGCTTTATCAGACCTCGAGATCCAGGAAACTGTAAGGCTTGTTATGTGGTAACCCCATTTGCAATGTCAATTTCTGCAAGAGTGGGGCGTAACTCCACATCCCGCTCCCTCTCCAGGGAGATTAAATCGAAATCTTGATATAATCCGATTGTGGTCTTTTGATGATTTTGGGCACAGTTTACCAGTTTCCTTTGCATTTATCCGAAATCTTAGGAAACAAAGGAGATATGTGTTGACTGTGCTCCACCGTGTCAGAGTAGTGGGAGATGGGAGCAGGGGGACCAATCTGAGTCCCAAATGGCATTATATACTGCAGTAGTGCACTATATAGTGAATAGGGTGCCATTTGGGACGCAAGCCTGTGTCTTCCTGAGATGAAACACCTGCCTCGGAGGACTCGGCTGATTTTAGAAACGCAGGGAGATGTCTGCTTGCCAATCAAAGCAGCCTGTCAGGCAACATGGTTTCTCACTGTTTTATCAAAGTAGGCCTGTACCCAACCAAAGCTAGATTGTTGTTGAGAAACCTGTCAACGAACACAGATACTAGCTAGTGCATCGGAAATCACGTGAACACCTTGCATAATGCAATGTTTCAATTCCAGACAACACAACGACAACATAGGTATCAAACATATTTTATTCTGAAAGAGGTTAGACACCTCCATCTCAGTCACAGTTAAGTTGGGGCTAGATGCATTTCCAGAGCTGTATGTAAACAGACTTCCCATGTTTCCCCTTCTTATCTACTGTAGACATGAGAGGGTGAGTGGAGGGAGGTGTTCCCTAGCTTTCCACATATCTCTTCTCACTACCTCTCATGTAGACCTTCTACAAGTCCATAAATTCACCTTATTAATGTAAAATAAATATGATACAGGCCAGGGCTCTCCAACCCTGTTCCTGGAGTGCTAACATCCTGTAGGTTTTCACTCCAATCCCAGTTGTAACGAACCTGATTCAGGTTATCAACAGCTAATTATTAGAATCAGGTACGCTAGATTGGGGTTGGAGCAAAAACCTACAGGAAGGTAGCTCCCCAGGAACAGGGTTGGAGAGTCCTGCTATAGGCTATGCAGAGTCGTAGTCGGGTCCATTTGTGTCCACTCGGGTCTATCAGCTGTAGTTACGTAGATCCAAGACCCAATGATAATCAAACAGAACCCGACCCGGACCCAAGGGAAAAGTTTGGGTTCGGGAAGACCCGTGAAAACCTCTACCAGGGTGTGCAGGCATCTCAACACTTCTACACATCAAACCACCAGGGACATGGGAGTTAACGCTTCACCTCCCTCATATTGCCAAAGGACCAGGGAACAGGGAGATATCTCAAACAGCGAGCCTAGATCATGTCCCTCTCAGCGGGGAGAGCCAGGCCTCAGAGGGCCTGCTTTCTTTTCCTATGGTCATCCAGAAGAAACGCACTGTAGTCCTGTTAAGTAATGCCACAGGGCTCCAGCTAGGATGACAGTTCTTTAGCATAATCGCTTGAGCACCTCAGCTTGCTCTTTAAAATAGATTCCAACCTTGTAAAAGGGAAGAGGGGCCATTTCACTGCTCGCTTTTTAACTACCGCTTCTTTGCAGCTGCTACTTCTACACGGACGGCTCCTAGCACTCCCTCTATCGGGCTGCTTGTAGGCCAGATCACCACTGGTACAACTGAAAGCAGGAGTTATCAAATAGGAGTACACTGCGTGTCCTCAGGAAGGAGGGAGGAGAAAGACGCTGTGGTTCAAGAACAGTCCTGAAACGAGTAGACATGAAGAGCAGAGAGGGAATCAAACGTCTGCACAGTCAAGTAAGGGTTTTTACCTTCTTTCTCAATCTACATTTTAAGACATAATACAACATCACAGCCTCTATTTGAGGCCTAGCAAAATGTCTTTGGGAGGGACGGGCTCTAAGCAGTCCTCCTAAGACAGCTGGAGGGGCTGCTCAAGGGGCTCCGCTAGGGATGTGCTGCTATACAGCAGTAATATACCGCTGCTCATTCAAATCAAGCAGTACAATAAAGCACCCGTCTCTGCAACCCTCAATCATCGGTGGCCCCTGGATGTCTGCTAACCCCATTACTTGGCTGTGGCAGCTGCGCCGGCTGGTCAATATGTTTACTGATGAGCTATTGCCAGCCCCCGGTGCGGCCCTCCTTCCTTTCTCTTTCTCTCTCGCCTCGTGTCGTAGGTCACCTGAGACACTCGCGTCCTTATTGACATCAGCAGACGTGACAATGGGCACGGAGCTTCCCAGCTAATTGCTATGGTTCCCCACAAGCTCCTCGTGGCAAAATGTGACATACTGTAGCTTCAGTAGTCATCTTGTCATGAGGACATCTGTTAAAGTTTTACTGATAATGCCACTGCACTATCTCTGCAAAGTCTGTTCTGGTTGACAGTACAGAGAAGATAATCCCCACTGGAACCACAGTGGTTGTACTGTAGAAGTACAATGTCACAGTTAGTTCATGCAACAGCGCGCTTGAAATGTAAAGGTAATTTCCTATTGAGCAGACATATGCAGCGTTTACCATGAATGGAGTCCCTGTGAACGCGGGACCATTGCCTTTAAATTTAAATTGCGCTATAGCGCTGAACTTTGGCGATACAGATTGAATCGAGCCCTAGATCTGCATGGGAAACCAGCCCCAAGAGTCAGAATCAGTGGTGTAGTTGAGGGTAAATGCTGTTTATGCACCTATTTTATTTTGCTCCAGTGTAGAGAGTGTTATTTTACTCACTGTGAACAGCAATCAGCGTTTACCCACCTAGCTATTTTTTCATAATCTAAATGAGGATACTATGATATATTCTGTCAGTGGGTGGCAGGTACAGTAATCACTACAGAATTACATTGCTTAGGCCACAGATTATATTTATCATCAACGTACCAATAGTTTGTATTTAAATAAACTTGATTTGCAGTGCTCTGTTATAACCGATAATCTCCTTTCAAAATCAAGGTGTAAGCACAACAGAATTATACCAATGCTTTTGTGCGCACACACACACACACACACACACACACACACACACGATTCGCTGTCGTAGGTGATTCAGGGCTAGCTAGCTGATTACCTTTCCCAGCCTACTTTATGAGTCCCATCTTCTTGGAGCCATCGTGGAGCGCAATCATGGCCTCCAATAACAATATACCTCTACATAAAGAAGACGTATTTGCCGCATTTCTGTGTTTGCATGATGCTAAGCCTAATAAATTCTGCGGGATGCTCTCTCTGAGCGGTGTATCACACGACTGCAGTTGTTGTTTTCCCCCGTGGGAATACAATTGACCTTTAGTGAATTAGCCTATCCTCTGCCGGTGAGCCATCCCTCTCTGTCCCTGCTTTATGCCGCTGGAAGGAATCAAGACAGGCAGAGAAATTGACTACTCTATCTCGCAAGAGCTTGTGCAGGCGAGGGCCTCATTTGTTCAATTCCAAAATCAGTTTACCAGATGGTGTTTTGCAATTTAAGCCTTGACGAAAAAAAGTATATTTGGGGGGAGGGGTAAAATGAATTGGTTGCCATCTCTGTTTATGTAGTTTCATCAATTAACAGGCGGTGGCGGCTAGGGCTCGTAATACACAATTGTTTTTATTAGTGCGGGTACATTTTATTAATGGCTTTTCTGTTGTACGTCTCCCAAATGCTGCTTTACGAGAGTCTATTTCCGTTTCTGGGTTGGGGTGTAATTCTGTGACGTCTCACTTTGGTACATCATTAGTCATATACTGTATTCAATCTGAGAGAGAGAAAGGGAGGGAGTAAGGGGAGGGAGGGTGAGAGGTAGAGAAATGGAGGGAAGGAGAGAGAGGGAGGGAGAGAGAAAGAGAGTAGGAGAGAGGGATCCAGAGAGAGGGAGCGAGGGAGGTATATGGAGAGAGAGAGGGGAAGATAGACGTAGTGAGTGTGCTAGAGATGACTCTGTGTCTTGGTATCTGTGGACTTCACCAAACAGATAGATTCAACCTTCTTCCGCTCTGCAGGAGTGGGTCCGCATTAGAGATGACAATAACTACTGTTGCCCCTGACTACCAAAAGGACAACGGCCTGCCCTGAGGACAGGGCCAGCACAAACACTGCATGTCAAGAGGAAAAGCTATTTCTTTGCCTCTGACTGAGAGAGATAGAGAAAGAGATGGAGGGAAAGAATAAGGGATCTGGAGAAATGGAGGGAAACAGATAAAAGAGGGAAGGAAAGAATAAGGGAAGCAGAAATAAATATTTGGTAGGAAGAATGAGAGGGAGGGATGCGGGTATAAATGGAGACATACAGAGAAAATGGGAGCAAGATTTGGCCTTTGATAAAAATTTGCACAAAAAAAAGCAAAAAAAAAAATAGATGGCAAAATATCGATAAACATACATTTCGGAGCTATTTTATAGGGCAAAAAAAGAGGCACAACAAATAGAAATGAATGACATCTCTCCCCAGTATGGATGGTACACTCTTAGAAAAAGGGTTCTAAAAGGGTTCCTCGGCTGTCCCCATAGGAGAACCTTTTTGGTTCCAGGTATAACCCTTTTGGGTTCCATATAGAAACCTCTGTGGAAATAAGGGTTATACCTGGAACAAAAAGGGTTCTATCTGGAACCAAAAAGAGTTCTTCAAAGGGTTCTCCTATGGGGACAGTCAAATAACCATTTTAGGTTCTAGATAGCACCTTTTTGTCCTAAGAGTGTAATGAGCAAGGTCCTTCCATTTAGCTATTTATTTTGCAGTGTAAAAGGCAATTTAGTCATCTCTAAATGCCACCACCTGAAGCCACCGAGTACTTTATTCTGACATTGGAGCTTTAACAGATTTCAATAAAATTGCAGTATAACCCCATTCCAGTCCCCCTATAGACAGAAATATAATATATTTTTGATAAACTAAGTGGCCTCTACCCCGCGTAACCTCTGCTAGGTTGTTTGCCACTACTGCCTATGATATACAAGTCGGAAGTTTACAATTTTACAGCAAAATACAATTAAACAAAGTTTTCACAATTCCTGACATTTAATCCTAGTAAAAATTCCCTGTAATAGGTCAGTTAGGATCACCATTTTTTTTTAAGAATGTGAAATGTCAGAATAATAATAATTTATTTCAGCTTTTATTTCTTTCATCACATTCCCAGTGGGTCAGAAGTTTGCATACACTCAATTAGTATTTAGTAGCATTGCCTTTAAATTGTTTAACTTGGGTCAAACGTTTCGGGTAGCATTCCACAAGCTTCCCACAATAAGTTGGGTAAATTCTGGCCCATTCCTCCTGACAGAGCTGGTGTAACTGAGTCAGGTTTGTAGGCCTCCTTGCTCGCACACACTTTTTCAGTTCTGCCCACAAATTTACTATAGGATTGAGGTCAGGGCTTTGTGATGGCCACTCCAATAACTAGACTTTGTTGTCCTTAAGCCATTTTGCCACAACTTTGGAAGTATGCTTGGAGTCATTGTCCAATTGGAAGATCCATTTGCGACCAAGCTTTAACTTCCTGACTGATGTCTTGAGATGTTGCTTCAATATACCCACTTCATTTTCCATCCTGCCATCTATTTTGTGAAGTGCACCAGTCCTTCCTGCAGCAAAGCACCCCCAATACATGATGCTGCCACCCCTGTGCTTCACGGTTGGGATGGTGTTCTCCGGCTTGCAAGCCTCCCCCTTTTTCCTTCAAACATAACGATGGTCATTATGACCAAACAGTTCTATTTTTGTTTCATCAGACCAGAGGATATTTCTCCAAAAAGTACGATCTTTGTTCCCATGTGCAGTTGCAAACCATAGTCTGGATTTTTTTATGGTGGTTTTGGAGCAGTGGCTTCTTCCTTGCTGAGCGGCATTTCAGGTTCACGTAGGACTCGTTTTACATGGTGTTTATACTTGTGTACTATTGTTTGTACAGATTAATGTGGTACCTTCAAACATTTGGAAATTGCTCCCAAGGATGAACCAGACTTGTGGAGGTCTAGAATGTTTTTCTGAGGTCTTGGATGATTTCTTTTGATTTTCCAATGATGTCAAGCAATGAGGCACTGAGTTTGAAGGTAGGCCTTGAAATACATCCACAGGTACACCTCCAATTGACTCAAATGATGTCAATTAGCCTATCAGAAGCTTCTAAAGCCATGACGTCATTTTCTGGAATTTTCCAAGCTGTTTAAAGGTACAGTCAACTTAGTGTATGTAAACTTCTGACCCACTGGAATTGTGATACAGTAAATTATAAGTGAACTAATCTGTCTGTAAATAATTGTTGGAAAAATTACTTGTGTCATGCGCAAAGTAGATGTCCTAGCCGACTTGCCACCAAAATTTGTGGAGTGGTTGAAAAACGAGTTTTAATTACTCCAACCTAAGTGTATGTAAACTTCCGACTTCAACTGTATATGCTATGCACCTGCGCCAGTGGAGAAATGAAATCAGCCGGCACAGCGGATTATGACCATAACAGACTGTTCCCTCACATCTAAATACACAGTAATAATGGAACGCCCCAGAGAGGTAAAGGAAAAATCCTCTCAAAACTATATTTTGCTATTTTCATTAGTCCACTGTTGATACAGTCCCAAAATGTTTTGCATGTCAGCAGTCAAGTTTTCAAGATATTGGACATTCAAGAAGCAAAGTATCACACTTTGCTTCTTGAAATTTGTGTGATGTCACTGTACTCCTGCGTAAATAATCTTGATTCTCAATAAGTGTTTAGTGCATTAACGTCTATAATTGCTCCAGGGGCGCTGCACTGCACCTGACCCAATGTGTCAAGCCCTTCGATGTGTGTCCGTGTCTTGGGGGGTTGGATTGTGAGCAGAAATACACATTTCTCTTCTATGTAAGTTAATGGACAATATAATACATCTTATCTTATCTAATTGCGATACTAGATTACATGAATCTGCCAAAGCCTACTAAGACACACTCACTTGTTTGATGTGAGTAGAAGGTGTATCCAATCAGCAATGTCATTAGATCTTTGGTTTTTCATTTAATCCAATCAGACAGCATAATCGAGCACAATGCCTAAGATTTCCCGGCCTCAGTAGATTTGTTCCAAATGTGCTGAGAATGGTCTGTCAGAAACGTTCATAGCATTTCTAGCTCAGGGCTGCTCAGCTCAAACGCCATCCTTAAGTGTTGTTTTGTTTATGCACATTTCAAAGATTTGGAATTGCAATGCCGAAAATGGCCTTCAGCAAATAGTTTCTGACAATGAGAGTTGTTATGAACAAAGAGAGAGAATTGCAATTGCAAGTTAATTTACTAGCCGTCGCAAATGGCTTTATGTGGCACTAAGTTGAAAACCTAATACAATTGAATGGTTATAGTTAGGGCTCTATTCAATCTGTATTGCTGAAGTGTTACAGATTGAGTGATAGAAATGTAAATGTAATTTCCTATTGAGCTGTCATCTGCAGCGTTTACCGTGAATGCAGTCTCCACTAACGCGGAAACATTGCTGTAACACTGAATTTCCACAATACGGATTGAATAGAGCACTTAGTCCACAATAGTATGGCAACCAAGATGTCGTATTGACCTGATAATTGACTTTAAATGTAGCTGAATAATGATGATTTGTGGCATCATCGTGTTGTGTTGTCATGCTCATGTGACCCTTTTCAGGAAGCTAGGCGTATGTCGCACATCACTACTTCACAGAGAGGCATTTGAACTTCTTAAAAGTTTGAACAAAATGTGTTTTTTTTCTGGCAAAATGCCCTCTGGAACATGTGAACTTTCATGTACCTTAATAACAAACTTGTATTCCATCTGTAAATACGAATACAATTATGAGCCTAGTTGGTTTAGCTATGGATAAAGGGGGGAACCTTCCCGATGGCCAGGATTGGTTGAGATAATGGATGGGCTGGACATGCTGGGAGATGAGTTTGGATTGGTCTGTCATGTAGCATGCTTCTGTCTATAAAGTGACCTGATCAGTATGTGTTGATAATCCTTTCTACCGTGGCTTTTTTGAAAGGTTTAACGTTAGCCATCAAGAACTAGAAAAGTTGTGCTACTTTTCTCAACAACATTGATACCCTGAATTTAGCAGGTGCTATCGACAGATCATTTTGAGAAAAAAATCTGCACACGCCACGGTCAGTGTGAACTGGAGTTACTTGACACAATGCTGGCCAAACAAAATGGAGTTAAATGGTTCCAGTCTGCAGTCGTTTTCATTGCAAGTTAAAGCATACTGTTTGCTAGCTAGCGAACATTAGTTTGCTGGTTCGCTATCTAATGTTACGTGTATGATCTGTGTAGTAATATTATTCGAATCAGAAAACCATGTACATTGCTAGTTATAGCCTAATGTTAGCTAGCTAGTTAACATTGAACCTAGTTGGTTAGCTTTAGCTACCTGCATAGTCATACTACAGTTATGACAATCAGTTTGTATTGGTAGTAGTACGAGTTGAGATTATGCTGGTTCATTGTTTAGCTAGCTAGCTAGCTAGCTACATGTCCAAACAAAAGACTCCACTTTGCCAGATGATTACACGACCTACCAAGTCAGCCAGGTTTGTCTGGGGGTGATTACGGCCATTTATTGTATTTCATGTGTACATGTCTAAACAACAGTGACCAATCCACTTAGCTAGATGGTGGTTATACATTTTACATTTTAGTCATTTAGCAGACGCTCTTATCCAGAGCGACTTACAGTAGTGAATAGATACATTTCATACATTATTTTCTCCGTACTGGTCCCCCGTGGGAATCGAACCCACAACCCTGGCGTTGCAAACACCATGTTCTACCAACTGAGCCACACAGGACAGCGTTATAGCATTTATTTCACATGAACCATCAATTTAGACAAGTGTGTCTGGGTAAGCATCATCTAATTATTATCTGGACACTTTCTGTTTTTGATATTGCCACTATGCAAATATGCACTGTACCACTTACACCTTCTGTATCCTGTGCATGTGACAAATAAACTTATATTTTATTTGATATAGTGTGTGTTTACCAGAGACAGTAATGTGAAGAACAACATGACCTGCACCAAAGTCAGATTAGGATATAGGCCAAGGACTAGATAAAGAGTATTTTTACCTGGAGTTTTTCCTGATTGTAGGCTACTACTTGAAATCTTTGGTTGTTTACTACACCACCACTCACTCTGTTAAGCACATGGCCTCACATGTATCCTCGAATAGATGGGTGGGTCTAAAGCTTAAGAGGGTGTGAATGATGCTGAACAAAGAAGAGCTCTCCAGTAGGTGTATCAAAATATTCAAGGGCCATTTTCTCAAAAGTGGGGTTTGTCAACTTTCAAAGCAGAATTTCTTTCCCATTGTTCCTTAACTGCAGTGTATGATATACAATTGTCTAGCTCTGAGTCTCTACTTTTATCCAATGTAAAAAACACAATTTAAAATGTTGATACATAGGACCGAATCCAGATGGTGGGTCACATGTACGCTTTTGGACTGAGAAAGGAAACACAGTTGATCATAGTGACAGGCCACAACCATGTCCAAAACTAATTTAACGGATTGTTTCAACATCAATTATAGATCAACTGGTTGACTCACAGCCTACAAATACCAGGGCCCATTGCCCATGTAGTAGTATTCATTCATTCTGATCTAAAAGGCAAAACTGATCCTAGAATAGCACTCTTACTCTGAGATGCTCGGTACATACGGCCTCAGATCTAGAGGACTCATTGGTACCTTGTCAGGGTTTCTCCTAGACAGAAACCAATTCAAGTTTGGGGGGCATTAAAGTAAGCCAAAGCAATAGTAAGGACAGACATTGAATCTGCAGTAACTGGTTTTGAGGAGAGGTGAGCCAAGATTACAGGAGTTGTAACAGAAAAAGGAAATATATTGCCTGTTCATTGCAACAGGTACACGATAATACAAGAAAGGCAGGGGAGAGATTAGAGCTAAATGTATCACTGTACCTGCATTCTGTATAACAGGAAATAGGATCAAACGTGGGATTCCATGAACGATCCTAACATCAGTGCCGATATTCACATCATGAATGCATTCTGATGACGACGCCAGGGACGGTTAACTTTCCGCATATATCGCCTTTGCGACTAAGTTGATTGCGAATGTATTTTGAGGAGTGGCAGGGGACTTGAACTTTTCCAGTCACACAGGCAAGCCCAATTCAGATTTCTTTCCCTTCACTAATTGGTCTTTTGACCAAATAGATTAGCTCTGAAAAAGTGCTGATGTGATTGATCAAAACATCAATTCATGGAAAAAAAGATAAGAATTGGGCTGCCTGTGTGAATGCTGCCTAAGAGTGATATGCACCTCATTTGGGGAAAGACGAGTCTATTTGTCTACAGGACATGAATGTGAATAGCTGGATGGGAAGAGAAGGGAGTCGTCTGCCTGTCCCCGTCTCCGATCTTTTGTTTGAGCGTATGAAAATATGCCGGCATTGTCAACCCTCAGGAAACACAAAGGAGATATGTAATCCCTGGCTCAGACAGGGCGGGATACAGCCCAGATCGTGATAAGCTTGTGGGAGCAACAGGAGAGAGAGAGAGAGAAAGAGAGGGGCGATTCAAGGCCAGGACAGGCCGAAAATATTTTTGTTACCTCAGATTTTTCTGTCAATGTTCACATATAAACTTCACTGGGAGGAATGATATTTGTCTTGCTTTTTACATTTGTATCACATTTTTTGAACATAATGATGAGCTTGGATATGTTAGGTACTTTTAGACCTATACATGCCTCCTGTAAGATCTTACGATCCGTGGCTCCTTCATGATACAGACAACATCTTGGTGTCATTATACTCCTAACAGTGTGCTTTAACATATGGAGTATGTCTAGATTCTGAAATACAATTTTTCACATTCATTTATAAAAAATATCATTATCTCAAAAGCACCCTTTTCATTTTAAGACATATTGTTTGGAACAATATACTATAGAAGTACATCGAATTTCCAGAGTGGGCTCTCTGCTAATTCTAAATTATAATCTATTTTATGAGCAACACCAACACAGTAAATGGGAAAACGGATTCAAATGGAACTCCCTCTGCTGCTGATTTGCTGAAAATGCAATCCTAAAGGCGGGCTGTGATTGGTTAATAACCTATTATGCCAATTTCTATGTATAAAATGGGTCATATCATTAAAAGTACCAGAGAGCCCACTCTGGAATTTTGACATGTTTGAAGAGTATATTGTTCCAAACAAGTAGCCTAGTGGGCCAGTAACTAGAAAGGTTGCTGGATCGAATCCCAGAGCTGACAAGGTAAAAATCTGTCATTCTGCCACTGAACAAGGCAGTTAACCCACTGTTCCCCGGTAGGCTGTCATTGTAAATAAGAATTTGTTCTTAACTGACTTGCCTAGTTAAATAAAGGTTGCATTTGAAAAAAAATAAGCAAAATTAAAAAGGGTACTTTTTAGATATTCATATTTTTATGTTGAATAAATGAATGTGAACATTTGTTTTTCTAAATCTAGATATACTCCATATTAAAGTGCACACATAAGATGTTTGTATCATGTACGGTTCACAGATCACAGGGTCTTACAGGAGGCATATATAGGTCTAAATAGGGCCTAAAATGTCCACTTTCATCTTTTAAAAAATAAAAAGAATTGTGATACAAATGTAAAAAACATGTCAAACATCCTTCCCTCTATGTGAGAATTGCCAGAACAATCTGATACACCTAGAATATTTTTTGGGCGTGGAATCGCCCAGGAATAGATGGAGAGGGGGAGAATACAGAGGGAGGGCGAGAGGGAGGGAGAGAATGGGGGGAGAAAGTGGGAGAAGAAGAAAAGGATAGCGAGAGAGAGGAGGGAAAGAGAGAGCGGCTGAACATTTTAGTGAGAGAAATGTGATGGGCACGAGCGGGCGGATGATGAGTGCCATTGACAACCCCGCGCTGCAGTGGGAGGAGGGAGCCTAGGCCTGGCCCCTCCAGTGCAACTCTGTTATTATTATCCTTCCTCAGAATCTTATCGGGACTGGCTGACGGCAAATATTTATCTCTTTTCCTCACACTCTCTTTCTTGTTCGCTCACAAACACACACACACACACACACACAGACATGCACTAGGGGGTGTCAGGTCACACATTGCAGTGGGTAATGGTAACTGTAGAATGAGAACACATAAATACGCATGCAGTCACACAGTGTGGATGGTGGAAGTGGTGGTGTTTGTGGTGAGGGTCGGGTTTGGTGGGTATGAGGGTATCGCATATGCACACAAACAATGCACGCACAACAACAAAACACACAGGGAGGTGGTGGGAGGTGATACTGTACCTGCAGTGGCTTCAGGGAGGGAGATGGTTGTGGTGGTGGGAGTGGTGGTAGTAGCTGTAGTGGGTATAGGGGTAGTGGTGGGGGCATCTGGATGAAGAAAACAAATACATGACAGACAAGGAAACTAATGAGTAAACCATGAAAACAAAAGACACAATGAAACAGACCTGGGTCCAAATACTATTTGAAACTTTTTAAATACTTGTAGTGTTTGCTTTACCCCATCTAGATTTCCAGATGGGCAGGGTTTGCAGTTCTGGGACTATTGTATTGGTCCATGAAGCCAGCCAGCTTAATCAAGCACAGATAAAATATTTGAAATTATTTCAAATAGTATTTGAACCCAGGTCTGCAATAATATGAAACAATTGTGATGGGGAAATTATTAATTCATACCAGTGGCAGTGCATTTGTTTGCCTTTAAGCCTGTCATAAACCAAGCTATATCATGTTTTTTAAAGCCAAGTTAAGGGATTCATTCTGGATGGTTAAGGTTCAGGTTAGGGTGTCCAAATGTGTCAATGAATCTCTCCTATGGATGCTGTTGGCATGATAATAATAACAAGCCCATCACAAGTTAAAACAGAAAAAACTACAGTCCATTCGTAAAGTATTCAGACCCCTTCCCTTTCCCACATTTTTTTACGTTACAGCCTTATTCTAAAATTGATTAAATATATATTTTTTTTATCAATCTACACACAATACCCCAAAATGACAAAGCGGAAACAGGTTTTTAGAAATTCTAGCAAATTTATAAAAACAAACAAATACCTACATAAGTATTCAGACCCTTTGCTATGAGACTCGAAATTGAGCTCAGGTGCATCCTGTTTCCATTGATCATCCTTGAGACGTTTCTATAACTTGATTGGAGTCCACCTGTGGTCAATTCCATTGATTGGACATGATTTGGAAAGTCACACACCTGTCTATATAAGGTCCTACAGTTGACAGTGAATGTCAGAGCAAAAACCAAGCTATGAGGTCGAAGGAATTGTCCGTAGAGCTCTGAGACAGGATTGTGTCGAGGCACAGATCTGGGGACGGGTACCAAAACATTTCTGCAGCATTGAAGGTCCCCAAGAACACAGCGGCCTCCATCATTCTTAAATGGAAGACGTTTGGAACCACCAAGTCTTCCTAGAGCTGACAGCCCGGCCAAACTGAGCAATTGGGAGAAAAGGGCCTTGATCAGGGAGGTGACCATGACACCGATGGTTACTCTGGCAGAGCTCTACAGTTCCTCTATGGAGATGGGAGAATCTTCCAGAAGGACAATCATCTCCGCAGCACTCAACCAATCAGGCCTTTATAGTAGAGTGGCTAGATGGAAGCCACTCCTCAGTAAAAGGCACTTGACAGCCTGCTTGGAGTTTGCCAAAAGGCACCTAAAGGACTCTCAGATCATGAGAAACAAGATTCTCTGGTCTGAGGAAAGCAAGATTGAACTCTTTGGCCTGAATGCCATTCCTACGGTGCAGCATGGTTGCGGCAACCTCATCCAGTGGGGATGTTTTTCAGTGGCAAAGACCTGGAGACTAGTCAGGATCGATGGAAAGATGAATGGAGCAAAGTACAGAGAGATCCTTGATGAAAACCTGCTCCAGAGCGCTCAGGACTGGGGTGAATGTTCAACTTCCAACAGGACAACGACCCTAAGCACACAGCCAAGACAACACAGAAGTGGTTTCAGGACAAGTCTCTGAATGTCCTTGAGTAGCCCAGCCAGAACCCGGACCAATCGAACATCTCTGGAGAGACCTGAAAATAGCTGTGCAGCGACCATCCACATCCAACCTGACAAAGCTTGAGAGGATCTGCAGAGAAGAATGGGAGAAACTCCCCAAATACAGGTGTGCCAAGCTTGTAGTGTCATACCCAAGAAGACTCGAGGCTGTAATCACTGCCAGAGGTGCTTCAACAAAGTACTGAGTAAAGGGTCTGAAAACATATGTAAATATGATATTTCATGTTATTTTTTCAAATAAATTTACACAAACTTCTAAAAAACAGTTTTTGCTTCGTCATTATGGGGTATTGTTTATAGATTTAGGGAGGAAAAAAACAATTGAATCCATTTTAGAATAAGGCTGTAACGTAACAAAATGGAATAAGTCAAGGGGTGTGAATACTTTCCAAATGCACTGTATAAAACCAAAACTCAATAATAAAAAAAAACATGAGGGACATAAGTGATGAAAATGCACTGTCCAAGTCTCAAAACATCAACAAACATACAAAGTGGCGCAATGTGAGGTCCGATGGAGGGAGGGACGTTCAGCACACAGACTTTCAACTCAAGGACTACCCCCCTGTTGCATTTTCCATTTACTTCATTAGTCGACTCGACCCCCCACCAATAACTGTAGTGGGAAATCAAAAGTGACATTCTCTCAGTCGGACTAGTGGTGCTGCATTGATAAGAACTTGGGGCTGAGGCTTGCGGTGAGGAGAGAGCCTCGTCACTTGTCATGCTGCTCAGTTGCCTGAGAGTGTAGCGAAAAACAGGGGGAAGTGTTAAAGGAGTGCAGAGAGCGAGTGATTGCAGCATTTTTTTCCCGAGGATGAGAGAGACACAACCAAACAGGTTAATGAAACGAGGGGAAATAAAGAGAGAGAAAGAGAGAGAGGGGGATGGAGAGAAGGAGAGAGGGAGTGAAATCGAGTTAGAAAGAATTTTCTGTTGTGCTAACAGGCGTGAATGGTGACGTGTGCCCACGGCCGCACAACTGTTTGCCTGTCTGTCCTCGTCCAGCCAGACAGATACCACTGTGTTAACATCTGTGGAGGTGGGTGGAAATTGGCCGACAGCTTCCCTTCCTCACTCCCTCTCTGCTTTCCTTGTTGTCTGAGTTCTATCAGAACATCACGGCAGGAGGGCCCAGAGACACTTTCCAACAGACGTGGAGGACTTGGAGGACTGGGAGGCTGGCAGGGACACATCAGAGAGACGGTGACGGCAAAAACGTAGTCTTCAAACATGCCATGTTTACCAAGCCTTTCAAATATCACTGACAGAATACACAAAAATATTTGAAATACCTTATTCCAAATGTATGTCAATTAAAGTGAATGAATACTACCCATCCCCGCAGGAAAATGCAGCTTGAAAGTAAAGAAATTGAGAAATAGTGTTTGTATCTGCTGAAATGGAGGAGTCACTTTCTCCTCCGTTTTTATTGCTTTCGGTTGTTCTGACTGACAGTTTGTAATACTAGCTGCAACTTGTGTCTGAAATTAGCATATGCCGGTGGACTGTTTTCATAGGTTTTGAATGATTTCAGATAGCTTTAGCAATGACTTTTCAACTTTTCAGACACAAACACATAACTCTAATCCTGACCCTAACCTAACCATAACCAATAGATTTGCTGGTGCCATTTCCCTTCAAGTTTCCCTGATTGAAACACACATTCTTTCATTTTACTAAGATGCATCAAATCACAGTGGGCATCAATCGATCTTTCCAAACGTTCCTTCACGTCAACAACACTCAAAGGTGGCGGCCATCTTGTGATGTATCCAAGGGTCACCTTCCCTCTACTACAGCCCACCTAGGCTACCGTTGGTATATTTGTAGCACATTCCCTCTTACCTAGTTGTTGTGTAACAACAAGTGGCGCAGCGTTCTAAGGCACTGTATCTCAGTGCAAGAGGTGTCACTACAGACCCTGGTTCGATTCCAGGCTGTATCGCAACCGGCCGTGATTGGGAGTCCCATAGGGCGGCGCGCAATTGGCCCAGCGTCGTTAGGGTTTGGCCGGGGTAGGCCGTCATTGTAAATAAGAATTTGTTCTTAACTGACTTGCCTAGTTATTAAATAAATAAATGTACTGACATGTATGCGTAAGTGATAGATGCAAACACACACACACTAGATGTTCATGTTTTTAAATGTATGTAAATGGTAAAGTATTTTGTCTGTAACGTCTTTTTCCTTGTGTCGGACCCCAGTAAGACTAGCTGTAGCCAATGGCGTCGGCTAATGTGGATACTAATAAAAATTGAATAAAGGGGGTAGTGGTGGACGAGTTTGGTGGCATATTTCTCCAAGGGAGAGGTACTTGAAGAGATTTGTATGTTTGGCATGTCAATAAAGTACTTTTATGGATCATGGGTTGTCAGAGCTAAGTTGTTACCTGTCCCAAACTCCCTGTGATTAACAAGGCATGCCTTGACAGGGCAGTTGCTTTCACGCTGTTTCTCGGAACAGTGCACCCATGTTGATTACCTTTGCCAAAGGTGAGACAGAAGGTGGCTTGGGGAGTAGTGGCGTGATAAGTTTCTACACTAACGGAGGAATTCAGCTTGGCGTTAAGAAATTGAAAATAGATCGGTGAAGTGCTTGATTATAGTTGATCACCTTGTCAGTGTAAAGGAGTGTATTTAAACTGCAGTATATTTAGGTACATTCGACAAAGAGGAACAGTTGCAATATATTTTATTGTAATATATTATGTTTGGTTCCCAGAGTCCTTTATGGTTGTTCAGCCTATATTTTGTTAATGACCAGTTAATCATTTGGATATTCCCCCCAAAAAGTACATTCATCTTCACTCAACACATTATAAAATAGATTCATGCGTGAAGAAGTGAGTAATTCAATGTGAGAGAAAGCTAGAGAGATGTGCAAAGTCTCGAGAATCCAGCCAGGAGCGGTTTCAGAAGCAAACCAAGCCGGCCTTGAGGTGATCTGAATTTGTATTCAAACACACTCTCTAATATTAATTTTTAATTACTAACAAAGAACATATTCCATTCCTGTAAACAGAGGTTTGAAAAAACAATGGCTGAACGGACAAATAGGGAAGCCTATCTTACGGTGGGAGCCGGCTAACGGGGCTTGCGCCACTGATGAGTTTCACACGTGTCAGGAGCTGACAAACTTGGGCTCGGAAGTGACGCTACTTAATTGGTTTTAACCCGTAATAAACTGTGAGGCCCAGCAGATGTTTGGGATCATCGGTGTCAATAGCTCATTAAAAACTTGGCAGCGATAATAAGATCTATACTATCCCTGCTTCCCACCCTCCAAACAAGCTCGACTGGAGTGAATGTTCACCAAGGTGTCCCTTAAAAAAAGCAGCACTCCATGCTACCCCGCTTTTCCAATGATGTTGTATCAAATGCAGTGGAAGCTTACTGAGTTTTAAATATGGGGAGCTGCGAGTGAGTTTTCCTGTTAAGTCACTGTGGATTGTTTACCAGGGCAGATTATGAATCAGCATCCCGGGCCCAGAGAGCTTGGAGCGGAGGCTGCATTAAAATACTGGGACTGCCTGACAGAGACAGAGAATATCCCTCCACAGTCAAGCGAAATGCTAAGAAACTCAAGAATTTGAGAGTTTCTCACTTCCTGTGTCTCTTGGTTTTATCCCCTTAGATAGCTGAGCATAAACATACCTCTGGAAATTAGCTGAGGTGATACAGCCGAGACACACACGTAGGGAGGAGAGAGGCAAGCAGGCAACGTCTCAATTAATCATTTTTAATTTTATTTATCCTTTATTAACTAGGCAAGTCAGTTAAGAACAAATTCCTTTTTACAATGACGGCCTAGGAACAGTGGGTTAACTGCCTTGGCCAGGGGCAGAACGACAGATTTTTATCTTGTCAGTTCAGGGATTCAATCTAGCAACCTTTCGGTTACCGGCCCAACGCTCTAACTACTAGGCTACCTGCCACCCCTTTAACCAAGGGATTGGTGTGGGAGTGGCAAACTGGCACATGTGGGGGTAGTATAAGAATCTCACTCAATAAGGATCAGAGTAAAAGTCAATGAAGAAAACACAGAACAATCTGGCTAATAGAGCGCTTAAAGTATAGTGTACTTTGGGCTGTTGATTTCCCTACTAGCCACCTGCTGGAATCACACAGCTTTACATATTGGAGAGAAGCAGGAAGAGCGGAAAGAAATCCAGTCAAATCTCCCAAATGGCTACCCAACATTCTCTTCCTGAGCTCATTAATAGTGTATCGCCTTTAGTTTCCAATGTCCAAAGGCGAAAACCGATTGAAGTGGTAAACGAAAGAGCCACACGGTATGTCAAGGACGAAACCCAGGGACAGCTTTCGTTCAGACAGAAAGCACTCCTTTTCTTACTCAATCATTCCAGAGAGTTATGAAGAAGTGTGGAGATGCCCAGAGAGCTTGGAGCGGAGGCTGCATTAAAATACTGGGACTGCCTGACAGAGAAGATCATTCCAGAGAGTTATGAAGTGTGGAGATGGGTGAATAATGTTACACTACAGCACAATAACACTAAAACACTAACTAACTTATAACACTCTCCCACTCCCAAAAGAGTGCCAATGGGGTAGTTGACTCCAATTTAAAAGCTCATGAACAGCACGGGGGAGTGACCGCCCCCCCATTCATCGCCCTGGCAGATAGCAGGCGACTCTTACCGAGGCGCTGTGCGCCCTTCTGTCGCCTGCACAGCAATGGGACGGTGCCCGGCAATCGCCGCGCAAAGAACCTCTCCCAAATCTGCCAGCTGCACGATTTGACAAACAAGAGTGATGGGGCCCCTCTTCTCCTAACTAGGAGGAGTGGAGGAAAAAAAGAAGAGGGGAGGAAAATAACTAGTCTCTGGCAACGGAACCACGCTAACGACGGTCATTGGAAGCCAACGGCACACCTGCAGCGAATGCTTGTCTCATGCAATCAACGGGTGGACAATTACGCGTTAATAAAGAAGGTGTGGAGGTTACAAGGGGGAAAGTCCCTCGTCGAGACAACTCATCTGTTTGAATGGCATCCTTTCGTATGTTTACCTAATTGTGTTCATTTTCGTTGCAGGGAGAGACTGACACTGGGATCCCTCTGCAAATTAGACACCTTTGCTGGACTAAATCAATGCCATCTTGCATCGTGGGAAGCAGTACACTGCACTAATTATGCAATTGGTTGTTATTCAACCAGAAAGATGAAGAGGAGCTCTCTCTTCCATATGGAAGGCTGATATTTCTATACATTTGCATGTCTGCAGGTGGGCGTGATTATGCGTGTCACAGTAGCCAATAGCCATCTCTGACATGATCTAATAGTCTACCATTGATCTCAGGCTATCTGCCTTGTAAATTGAAGCGCCAGCCGACTCCTAACCAGGAGGAAATATTGGCCCCCAGAATCTAATGAAAGAGCACAAGACCCTGGTTAAGAATGGGGGTTGGAGGAGGGTGTCAAGATGAGATAATTTATGGCTTCATTATAATGGCTGGCTGATGATATTGGTTCTGGCTGTGGCAGGACTGCACATGTTGTTTCCCTACAGCTGCTGTCCTGTAGATTGTCTCCAGTTAGGCTTCCTGATCGTGAGTTACATCTGATGCGTGGCGACCGGGATGCTGCCTTACCTTGCTTGGCTGCCTCTAGAGACTAAACAACTGTAAAACACGTGTTGTTGCCTGGCCGGGGAAAAAAACATGTTTCCCTATACTAGGTTACGGTGTGCGGCAAAAGGTTGCTGGTTTGAATCCCCGTGCAGGCAAGGTGGAAAAATCTGTCGTTCTGCACTTGAGCAAGGCAGTTAACCCCCAACAACTGCTCCCTATGAGCTGTGGACATCGATTAAGGCAGCCCCTCGCAATTCTCTGATTAAATGCGGAAGACACATTTCGGTTGAATGCATTCAGTTGTGCAACTGACTAGTAATCCCCCTTTCCCTTAATAGGAAATGGTGTCTCTTTATTTGCGACAATATTTTTCATTATGTTCTTCATTTTCCAAGCCAGCGTGTAGATAGGTTGAAGACAAAAAAGGTTACTGTAAAGGGCCTGATACATTTGTTCAGCTCTGGCTGTGTGTCTCCTTACAGGGGGAATTAATACTGTACCGGCCACACAACAATATGACTTCCAGCTTAACTCAGGTCAGGTGTTGGTGGTTGGGATAAACACAGCAAAGCACATACTCCAGACCAGTTTTGGGGAGTGTATCGTCAACAGTAGCAATCAATCTTCAGCGCTGATGTTGACGCCAGGGGCAGGAGGAGGAAACCCCCGGAAGCATCGCAGGAGGACGGGGAGGAAGTATTGAGAGCCGAGAGAAGAACTAGAGCGACATGCCGCTGGGTACGGCGCAATAAAAGCCAGAGCTAGTAAAGGAAGGAGGTCCTCTTTATTGGGTTAGAGACGCCTCTGTAAACTGGTTGCTAAATCTCATTCGACTGCAGGGCCCCACCAATTTTCCTTTACCGACGGGCCGCTTGAAGAAATGGGTACCGGGGAATGCATTCTTTCTCCCGGTAACCAGGTTAGTGTCAACTGCCCTGCCGTTGCTCTCCATCACTTAGCTTCACAATAGTCGGGGAAACAAACGTATTAGAGGGATGGGGGCCGGGGTTATATCAGTTCTGCCTGTCAACTAAGGGGAGACAGGGTGGGATGGGGCGGGGCGGGATGCTGAGGCTTCTTGACTTACTGTACGTGAGCTTTGATGGGTTCAGGAGTGAAATTCCGTGGGAGGTTTCAATGGGAAATGATGGAAGGGGGGAAAAGCGTATTACACATTTCCAGACCACTCCAACCTAGAGGATATTGAGGCCCCCACTGAGCATACTGGGACGGTAATAACTTAAATGGATTTCCTATTGTAATTTCCCCTGACAGGAAAGTGCATTATAGTGAAAATGTGTAGTACCAGTGTGGTTAATACTTGAAATAAAAACTGTTTACTACAAAAGCCCTGAATATGTCACACATGCATTTTTCAATGTTGGCCACTGTTGAGATTAAATGCAGGTATTGTCGTACAACAAATTTTTCAAAATACAAATTTTAACAAGTGCGATAAAAAGGTGGAGACAAGTCGACGCATAATCTTTCACAAGCCCTGTTGTTTTACCGTGTTCGTCATTAACACCACCTCCTGCTCTTCCATTGTAAATAACATCCATTCAGCGATTTGTTCCTGTGTCAGTCAACAAGTCCTTTTTTCAGTCCATTAATGCCCTCAAAATAGCAGCCAAATAATTTATCCTGCAAGCTTAGTACGATTTGGTAAGCGATATCTGCCGAGTCAATTTGCCGGATGGAAAATGACCAGATTAGATGGGAATGTCCTGCAAGGGAGGAATGTCATTGGAATCAATGGTATTGAACCGTGTTCAGATAACGCTGTCAGGAGAGAGGGGGAGAGAGAGAGGATGAGGGGATATATATATATAGAGAGAGGATGAGGGGATGTATAGAGAGAGAGAGAG